>NC_137791.1:104859012-105046538 GCF_963383645.1 Muscardinus avellanarius | reverse complement strand
GTTTTGATGTTAGGAGTCGTTTCTTAAGTTTGAAATATTTTTAAAATATTATAAAGTGTTTTAGAGAGTAAAGCTAGTTTTCTTGGAAATGAGTTCTAAGCCCGCCACAGCATTATCTATAAGAAAATACCTGGCCCTCATGGGCCGAGCTAGAGGTTACCATAGTAACTGAGCACATACCCTGCATGAGGGAGATAGACTTTCCTTGGCGGTGACGTAGAAAGGCTGTCCTGTAAAGCCATTTGCTGTGATTCAAGTGTGTGTATGTGCTTGCTTTTAAAATCATTGGTTGTACTTGTTTACCTTCTTATTTGATTGGTTGTATCCTAATTTTGGCGGGCCATGACATGTATGACTACTCCCTTCTGGGGCCTGAGGTAGGCTCTGGGTCGGCTCTGACCACATCCTTCCGTCAGTAAGGCTGAACGTTGGCTTGACCAGGGCACTCCCTGGTAGTCATTCGGACAGTTCCTTTAACGACAGTCAGGCTTGTGAAAGACTTCGACCACTGGCTTGCCAGTAAGAGCTGCAGCACAATAAACACTGCGTGTGATTTACATTCTTGGCGAGTTCTTCATTATTTGGGTAAGGGGGAAACTCTCAGTACTGGAGTTCCTGGAAGCCCTTCTACCTCCGGGCTATACTCCCAGACCTATTTTTTATATTTTTGAAACAGGGTCTCCTAAGCCAGCACGCGCAGCTGGCTTCGAACTTGCGCGATCCTCCTGTCTCTGCCTTCCAAGCGCAGGGATTACAAGCGTGCGCCACCATGCCTGGCTAAAAATTTATCTTTTTCTGAGGGCCAATTTATATCATCACTAATAAAATTCCTGATAATACAAATTTGTAAATCCTTCAGTCAGTAATTTTTACAATGATTAAGTTAGAGTTGATGAAGACTTTAATCTGTTTTATTAAATAGAGAATGGGCATAAAATTGTTTACCACTTTTCAAAAAAAGCATTGTTTAAAGTAACAGAGGGCTAGGTGGTAACTCAATGCTTAGTATATACAAGGCCCTAAGTTCAATACCCAGCACCAACAGACAAATTAATTAAACAAGATAAAATAATGCATATGGTGCGCTCAGAATTGCATCTAGACTGAGTCTACATTGTCTTCTACCATTTTTTTTTTTTGGTACTGGGAATGGGGATGGAACCTAAGGGAATTCTACCTCTGAGCTATACCCCCAGCCCTATTTTTTATTCATTATTTTTGAAACAGGGTTTTACTGAGTCGCAAAGGGCCTAAGTACCTGAGACTGTCATTGAACCTCGATCCTCCTGTCCCAGCCTCCCAAATGCTGAGATTACAAGCATGCGCCACCACGCCCGGCTTCTTCTACCACTTTAGATTCTCATAATTATCCCCAAAAGAAATTACCAAGACAAATATTTTGAACAAAGTAGCACAAAAAAAGGAGAGAAAAAGTAGCAAAATAAGGACAGTTTAAGAAATAATAAAAATAGAGATGTAATGCCACTCAAGTTTATTTCTTGAACAAACCTTTTTCATTAAAAAACTGCATTGCAGGGCCTGGGACATAGCTCAGTGGCAAAGTGCCTGCTTTGCAGGTGCAGGGCTCTGTGTTCAATCCCCAGTTCCAAAAAGACAAAAAAAGAAAGACCCCCCCCAAAAAAAACTTGCATTGTAAACAGCTAAGTGCATTGCGGGACAGGCATAAGGGTGGCATGTAAATCAAAGGAACATAACTGAACATCTAAAAATAAACCCTTATGTTTGTAGTCAATTTATTTCCTTCAGAGGTATCACAACAATCAGTGGATAAAAGATCATTTCTTTAGCAAATGGTGCTGAGATGGTATATGTAAAAAATAAAATGATTTCAGATCTGAATTTCCCACCATGCATAAAAATTAACATCAAAAGCAACAAAGATCAAAATGCAAAGACTAAAACAGCAAAGGTTTTAGAAAAAAATATTGGAGAAAGTCTTTTCAGTTCTGATTAGCTAGCGTTTTTTAAGAAACATCAAAATCATGAGCTCAAAAAGAAAAAAAACTGATAAATTAAACTTCACTACAATTAAAAGCTTGTGAGCTTCAAAGGATACCATTAATAATAATGATAATTTAAAAAAAAAAACAGGTTTAAGAGCTGGGCGTGGTGGCGCATGCTTTTAACTCAGTGCTTGGGAGGCTGAGACAGGAGGATCATGCAGGTTCGAAGCCAGCCTTAGCAACTTAGTGAGACCTTGTTTCCAAATAAAATATAAAATAGGTCTGGGAGTGTAGTCTAGAGATAGAAAGCCTCTGGGTTCCATCCCCAGGACCAAAAAAAAAAACAAAATTTACACACACATATACATGTTTCCTATATTGATGCAATTTAACATTAATTAAAACTTACATTATTTCATTGTAGAGGGAAGAAAAAGACATCTTAGGAAAGTGAAAACACAAAGCCAGAGAATAAGGAATGTATGCATAAATTATGCACTCAATAAAACTCTTATAAAACTGGGTACGATGGCACAAACCTATAATCCCAGTACTTAGGAGGCTGAAACAGGAGGATCACAGGTTTGAGGGCAGCATGAGGTAACTTAGTGAGACGGTTTCAAAACAAAAGATAAAAAGAGCTCATGGTCTAACTCAGAAGTAGAACACCCATGGATTCAATCCCCAGTGTGTGTGTGTGTGTGTGTGTGTGTGTGTGTGTGTGTGTGTGTCTCTCTCTACACACACACACACACACACACACACACACACACATATCTCTTATATTCAGACTACATATATAGGAGAGACAAATAACCCAATATAAAAATGGGCAAAAGATTTGGATAGGCATTTCTCCAAAGAAGATATAGTAGTGGCTAAGGTGCTTACTTATTAAGTAAATAATGAAGTCAATTTCATGCTGACCAATTTTTATCCTTATCAAAAAAGTACATACTAGAATAATTTCATTAGAAATTCCAAAGTATACAACTTTGTGTTTATTATATCACAGTCAAGTTTTCAAATTATTGCAGAATAATAATGGTAATAACGTCCACATTGGACAAGAAATAAAACGAGTTCTATTTGCAAATGACACAACCTGTTATATAAAAAGCACTAAGAAAGTCACACATTCAATAAAAAACCATCATTACATATAAACAAGTTCAACATGGTAGCAGGAAACAAAGTCATTATGTAAAAATCAATTGCACTTCTATACGCTACCACTGAATAATATGAAAATAAAATTAAGATAGCAATTTTATTTGTGAAGACATCAAAAAGAAAAACTACTAAATAAACAATAAATAATTTAACACAGTTGTGCAAGATTTATACCCTAAAAACAACACATTGTTGAAAGAAATTAAAGACTTAGAAATGGAACTACATCTCATGTTTATGGATCAGAACTCTTTTTTTTTTTTTTTTTTTTGGTATGGGATATTGAACCCAGGAGCATTCAACCTCTGATCTATACCCTCAGCCCTATTTTATTTTTTACTTTCAATCAGGGTCTCACCAAGTTGCCGAGGGCCTCACTAATGGCTGAGGCTCTTCCCAAAGCTCTGATCCTCCTGTCTCAGATTCCCAAGTATTGGGATTACAGGATTACACCATCGTGCCCAGCTGCGTATTGGATTTTGTGTTATGCTTTTTTACCTACAACTATCAATATGTTTGCATAATTTTCTTCTTTAGTGTACTCATATATTCAAGTACATTCACTGAGTTTTGAATGTCAAACCATTGTTTTGCTAGAGATGTCATTAATCTCTATATCCATATTAAGAATGTCCCTGGATTTTATCCAGTAACGTGTATGTGCGTGCGTGAGCGCACGCGCGCGCGCGCGCGCGCGCACACACACACACACACACACACACAAATCTAATACCTTTTAATGATGAAAACTCTTAGAAACTAGTAATGGGGGAAAACTTCCTCAACTTGATAAAGAACATCTACCAAAAACCTATCATTAATATCATACTTAATAAGAAATTGAAGCGAATTAAAAGCTTACATCCATACAAAAATCTGAAAATGAATGTTTATAGCAGCTTTATTCATAACTTTCGAAACTGGGAAATAACTAAGATGTCCTTCAATAACTGAACTGATAGGTAAACGGTGGAACGAGCATGCAATGGAATATTTTAAGTACTACAAAAAATGAGCTACCAAGCTGTGAGGAGACTTTAAATGAACACTGCTAAGAGAAAAGAGCAAATCTGCAAAGGTTACAGAGTGTTGGATTCTAAAAATATGCCACTCTACGAAAAGTAAAACTATGGCAGTGATAAAAAAAAAAAAAAGGCAGGAGATCAGAGGAAGGAAGGAAGGATGAACAGTTGGAACCCCAGCGGTTTTTAGGGAGTAAAACTATTTCTTATAATATTGTAATGGCAGAAACATTTTATATTTGTCAAAGCACACAGAACAAAGTATAGACTTAAGTTAGTAAGGTTGGTTCATAGGTTATAACAAATATACCGAATTGATTCAGAATATTAAAAATAGAGGAACCAGGCAATGAGGGACATAAGGAAATTCTATATATTCTCTGTTCAATTTTTGTATAACCTAAACTTCCCCCTAAACAGAGTCTATTATTAATTTTCCTATTTGTGGGGGTTCTGGGGATTGAACCCAGGAGCCTTCTACCTCTACGCTTCACTTCCAACCTTTTTTAGTTTTATTTTGAAACAAAGTCTCGCTAAATAGCTGAGGCAAGTCTCAAGCCTACGATCCTCTTGTCTTAGCCTCCCAAACACTGGGACAATAGCCATGCTCCATCATGCCCAGCTGAGTCTATTAATTTTTAAATAAGCAAATAATGTTAATTGTGAATTTAAATAATGAGAATAAAATCTAACATTCAGAAGAAGAAATAAGTCTAAATTCATTGACACACTTGGAATCTACTCAGAACATTAAGTCAACTGAGGTTCTGGTGCGAACAGCAGCTGTTACTCTGTGATGTTGAAATAAACTCTGGACGGCTTTATGATAACCTCTCATTTCCCTGCTCTCACAACAATTGTATTTACAGTAAACAACAAGATTCTATTACCAGCCGATGCTCTGAAATTATCTCCTTTATCTGTAATTTGCTCTAACTATAGCCTCTGAAAAGTCTTCCTTTCTTCTAGGCTGCAAAAATAAGTAATTGAATTAAACATGTTTAAAAATGTTCCTGAGGCCTAAATCCCACTTCTCTGCTCACAGCCCTCTGGGGGGGGGGGGGGGGGCTCTCCAGCGCCTAGCAAAGCTCAGCATTCCACCTCCACTCCCACAGAACTCGGCTCCACCTCTAGTGATGCACTGACACTTCACGTCAGCTACCTGCACGCAGGTCGGGCCCCTGCCCCACTCTGTGAGCCTAGAAGACAGGGCCCAGGCCAGTCAGTGTAGACTGAGACCCCACGCCTAGACACTGTTGACAATCGGGACCCTTTGGATGTAAGAGACAGTCACCTAGCTAGCTAGTTAGCCTGCCAGAAAAGAGTAATGAAAGATCTTACTTTTAGAAAAAATTGAAAGGCAAAGGTTGTGTGTGTATGTGTGTGTGTGTGTGTGTACACACATACATGCTTGTGCAAGCATGCATCCACATGTATATATGTCTATGTGTGTGTATACGTAGATGTGTATGTATCTAGGTGTCTATGAATATATGTGGACAGATACAGATGCATGCATACCTGTGTATATATGTATGTTTGTGTACATGTATGTGTATGTTGTTCCATCCCCACCTCTCCTCTGTCCCCTGGCTCTGATTTCTGTGCTGATTTAATTCTCAGGAAATCTTTCCCTACATAATAACCAAAATTGCCACTACCAGCTCCTGCTTAACAAACTCATAAAAAGGAGAAAGCTCTTTCCAATGGTTTCAGGGAGAGAACCGGGACCCTCCAGAAACTGACCATTAGGACCATGACTGGCCAGACTCATGTCACATGCTGAGGAGAGAGGTCGTCTCTTCAGCCACAGGAGCTGAAAATGAGGTACCGGGAACAGCCAAGGATGCCACAGCACCTCATGCAGACCTTGAGAAAGCTCGGTCAGGGGACTCGCAAGGGCGTAAATCCCCCATGAAGTATGTCGAGCATTTCCTTCTTCAAAAAATTATTTTAGGATTATTTGGATTAATATGTATAATTGGAATTTTATGTATAAGCATTATAACTAAAATTGATGGGCAGCGGCTTGTGAGAGACTCAGGCAGCAAAGATTTTTTCCCAAGGATAAAGTTTGGGCCAAAGATTAAATTCAAACTGACCTTAGTTTGGGCCAATATATAAGATTAAGTTCAAGCTGGCCTTGTGATGAGACAAAGCATACTTTCTATGATTATTTAAATGTCTGGCACCCTGCCCTGAAGTCTGTTAACGACTTTTTCTGTCCTTGAAGTCCCTGTTTGCATGACTATAAAGATTGTAACAAATCCTGAAAGGAGAGAAGTAAGAGAGAAGCCGGAGAAGCTTCCATCAGAATAAAGCTGGAGAAGCTGCCATCTGGTCTCGTGTGTCAGTGTCTCTCTCATGACCTCGACTCTCTTCTCACCAGCACATGAACCTCGACTCTTGCTAGGGCTGGACCCCGGCACCGGGAGAAGGTGGGTGACTGACTCAGAGGAAAGGGACAGGGATGCTGGCTGGGCAAGGTCAAGAGACATCGATCACATCATTAGCTCTCAAAGACTTGGCTCATAGCTACTTATTAGGCATCAGGCCAAGCTACCCACTGAAAGGCCAAGAGAAAGTGTCTGCAGAGCCGGTCCCAGTAGTGTATGCTTTTTTAAAAACTTATTTCTGTGTGTGTGTGTGTGTGTGTGTGTGTGTGTGTGTGTGTGCGCGCGTGTGTGTGTTACTGGGGATTGAACCCAGAGGCATCCAACCTCCAAGCTATAACCTCAGCCCTATTTCTTTTTTTTTTTTTTTTTGGTAGTACTGGGGATGGAACCAAGGGGCCTTCTACCTTCGGGCTACACTCCCAGACTTATTTTATATTTTTTTTATTTGGAAACAGGGTCTCTTAAACCAGCGAGGCTGGCTTCGAACCTGTGCGATCCTCCTGTCTCCATCTCCCAAGTGCAGGGATTATAAGCGTGCGCCACCACGTGTAAAATAGGGCACCTCGGCCCTATTTTATTGCTTATTTTTTTGAAACAGGGTCTCACTAAGTTGCAGAAGGCCTCACAAGTTGCTGACACTGGTCTTGAACCTGTGATCCTCCTGTCTCAGCCTCCCAAGTACTGAGATTACAAGCATGTGCCACCACACCCGGTGCTTTCTAAAATGAAATCACTTTCCACCTTAGGGCCACACGTGGGTTATAGATGCTGTTTTGTTCTCCTGGTTTCCAGTGAGGCTATTTTGAATTTATTTAAATGTCCATTATTTTCACATTTCTTTTCCCTGTGTGGTTATCTCAAATGTCAAATGCACGTACTGTTAAGTAGGAGTATGTTGGCGACTTACGTGTGGAGGGAAAGAAGAGTACTTAAAATCTTGCCACACAACCATAGCACAGCCAGAAGGACCCCGCTGAAATGACCTGTCCATCCAGGTGTGAAAACCCTGCTGAGCACAAGTCTTTTAAAGCAGCAGTAAACCCATGAATGCACACAGAGCGCTCTCTCGAAAAAAAGTCAAGATTCATGCTAAAAATATTTCTTGGTGGGGGGGACCAGTGTGCAAGGATCTCATGGTCAACATGATCTACAATATGATGTGAGACTATGATGCACCAATAAAAGCACTTTACAAAAGAGCAGGAAGAATAAAATGTACATGAATTCAATAGTTTCCTAAAATCACAATTTTTTTAGTTTCCCACTTAATCTTTTTTATATACTTTTATTGGTGCAGCCTAGTCTCCCACCATAGCGTGGCTCACAGTGATATGATACACATGCATATAGAAAATTTAACAAAAGGGGGAATCTATTTTTGAAAATTCTCTTTCACCAGGAGATTTTTCGCAGAGTTTTATTCACCGTAACCCACAAAGACGGCTAATAAACCAGTTATGTCAGGAGAAAAAGAAATCTTTCTCCTCAGAGAGGAAAGGAAGTTGGAAGAGAGGTAGGGAAAGCAGAGAAGGAAAGGAAGGCAGCAACACACTTCGCCGGTGGTGCTGGGAGTCGCTCAAATAAACGAGGGAATGGCTTGAGGCTGTCTCAAAAACAGGAAGGATCAAAACAAAATCTCCCTGCCGACCCCATGCACCTTTCTGGCCTCGTATCTCACACCAACCTGATTTTGCTTAAGTGACTGTCTGTTGCGGCTTTTCACAGGAGCTTTCTTTTATGGATTTTCCATCCAGCAAAGGTTTCTGCTCTGCGACTGGGCAGATCCGACCACAGCATGCTTGGCTAGGGATCGCAGCAGCTCGCCCACAGTGGCTCCAACCTGCAGGGGCAAAGGCCGAAAGCAGTGTAAGGATTCTTCTTCACAAACTCTCCCTCCCTCTTGAGGGTACATAGCTGGCAGGATAACTTCTGGCACCTTCCAAGTGCTTAAAATCATTAATGAACAGGGATGACAGCTTATAAGGTATCCCAAAGACAAGGGTGGGCTATTCTGAGGGGAGGGTTGAAATATTTAATCATTACTGAAAAGGCGTGGCCAAACGATTATGCTCTGTTGGTGGAAAATTTAAAAGCCAGATGTTTTAATTAACCACGGAAAACACAAGCTACAACTAAAATTTTATGAACACACTGATGTGCCCCGTGGAAAACCACAGGAATGTTCTGGCAGGGCTCAGCCTGAATTCTTGGGACGCAGAGGCCTGGAGACTTTCCCCTTAGGAACTCGAACAGAAAGCTAACTTGCTCAATATGTCTCAGAAAGTAAAATGAAACCCAGACTTAATCTCAATCAAACATGAAAACATTTTTTCAGGACTTCAAAGGACACCACTAAAAGACACAGAAGTGGGGACCATAAAAGAATTTTTTTTTTTGTAATGTGGTTCAGGATTTAGAATGCATTTACAATTCAATGTGAATGGTGTAATAGAAAATTTTATAGGCTAAATAATCCAAAGGGGAAACTGATCATCTTTCATTTCCTAATAGAGGAAATTCTATACAAAACCAATATTTTATGAAATATTATCAAATGTTATCAGTTAAGCTTGGCAATAGTAGCACACTAAAATTTCATGAACCCAGAGGCATTCTACATCTGAGCTATACCCTCAGCCTGATTTTATTTTTATTTTGAAACAGGATCTCACGAGGTTAATGAGAATCTCACTACTTGCTGAAGCTGTCCTCAAACTTATAATCCTAGTAACTGGGAGGCTAAGACAAAAGAATCACAGGTTCAAGGCCAGCTTCAGCAACTTAGCAAGACCCTGACCCCGTTTCAAAATTTAAAAAAAAAAAAGAGTTGGGGGTATTGCTTAGAGGTAGAATGCCATTGTGTTCAATCCCCAGTAACTAACACACACACACACACACACAAGATATAATATATTGGAATAAAAAAGAACGCTTTAACCATTCTACTGCCAAACATGTAGCCTGGACTGCACAAGTTATTATGCTTCAGTGTGAGGAATCAGGGCATTCAGAATTATAGTATTAAAATAACTTGTGTTCCCTGATATTGCAGCTAGCAATTCTGGCACAGAAAACTCGAAAGAGAATCTTTGGAATTAGCAACCAGAAAGAGCTAATAGATACAGAAATTCTCATTCGTCAATTATAGAAACAGTTATGACAGTATCTATGCTAAATATTGAAGGCCTGTTCAGGAAGGAACAGGACAAATGTTATTTTCAGATACTGGTCCACAATTCTATTTCTGTAAGTCAAAACAGTCCCCATCACAAGTGTGCCAAGCATAATATTACATTAATCTCTGCCTCCATTTGAAACCTCAGTCCCAAAACTCATCTCAAAAGGAACACAGCAAGAAAAAGCAAGATATCAAGTTATGTATGTATGGTATTAGCCCAACTATGTTCCACAAGCTGAACATGTATTATCTAAAAACATCAACATGTGAATAATATCTCTGGAAGCTATTTATATTTCCTTTATGGTATTTCCAAATTTTCTAAAATTAACATGTATTGCTCATATGGTCAGATTTTTTAAAAATAAGGGTTTTTAAGAGTATGGAAATACAAAACAAAGTGGTATATCTATGTTATATTAGTCTTATCTGTAAGTTGCCCCTTATCTCAACACTAAGAGCTAACTAATTAAGAAGTGTTCATTTATCTGGACTCTGTACAAGTCTAACATCCCTACAAGTCAAAAATCCCAAAACCCAAATGCTCTAAAATCTGAAACTTGATTTTTTTTTTTTTTTCAGTACTGGGAATTGAACCCAGGAGCATTCTACCTCTGAGCTATACCTCCAGCTTGATTTTATTTTTATTTTGAAACAGGATCTCACTAGGTTGATGAGTGTCACTACTTGCTGAAGCTGTCCTCAAACTATTATCCTCCTGTGTCAGCCTCCCAAGTATTGAGATTAATACATGTACGCCTCCATACCCGGCTTAAAACCTGAAACTTTTGATCACAAACATAACATCATAGGTGGAAACTTTTTTCATACGCAAAATTATTTAAAATACTGTATGAAATTATCCTCAGGGGGACTACATATATAAAGTATATTTGAAACAGATGAATTTTGTGTTTAGTCTTGAGTACCATCAAGATGGCTCATTATTAATTTAAAAATGGTAATTTGAAACACTCCTGTCTCAAGCATTTCAGTTAAAGAACATTGTTAAGGGACACTCGACATGTAGTTTTTAACTTGGAAGTTCAATTGTCTAATACACAAACGCTTCCATCAGCACTCTTCCTAGATATGAGAAATTTTTCTTTTTTATTCTGCAAACTTGCCACAGAGAGATGGCACCCAAATTTCTTTAACATTGGCCATGTCTTATAATTGTCACTGAATTAAAAGAACACCTTCCTGAGGTGACTTAACAGTCTCACAAGAGAAGAGCCTTTAACAACCCTGGCTACAGTCCACCTTCAGACCCTGGTGGCTTCCCAAAGAGCAGAAAGCACAATGGTGGGACCTTACTGCTGGGAGCCTTGGCAACCTATCACTCCAGGCAGACCATGCGCAGAGAGGGAAGAGCTCTCCCCCTCAGCCACACAGCCAGGAGGCAGGGATGTGGGTACAGACGGCCAGCCTCCAACACAACAAAGTGCGCTTTCTACCATTACGAAGTTTCAGCATGCACCCTTGGAAGTGGCATTCATCCAGATCTCACACACATGCACATACATGTTAAATTTGTATCAGTTAAACCCAGAAGAATAGCCAGAAATCTGTTCCACCAAAAATGAAATGCATGCAGGAAAGAAAGCAAAGACTTGACCTCAAGCCCGGTCTCCGCCCAGAATGTGTTCAACAGAAGAAACAATGGTTGCCCTGTGTGCTGGTAACAGGTGTCCTCAAGACTGCAACAGAAACCGCCTTGCACGCCCAGAGCTTCCTGGTCCTAGCACCAGCCCTGTGGATAATAGCTCAGTCCTTTTGCTCAGAGCAGACAAAGACACTTGCACCAAGATACTTGCAAGAAACAAGAAAGACACATGCTCATCAAGCCCTGGCCTCTTACTCCCTAAATAGCCCGAGTCCTTTTTCTTTTGGTGGTGGTGGTACTAGGGATAGAACTGAAGGTATTCAGCCCCTGAAAAATTACTCTAGTCCAATTTTTTTTCTTAATTTTGAAACAGGGTCTCACTAAATTGCAGAGGGCCTTGCTAAGTTGCTGAGGCTGTCCTAGAACCTGTAGTCCTCCCGTTTCAGCCTCCCAAGAGCTGGGGTTACAGGTGTGCACCACCCTACTGGGCTCAAAAAGGCCCAAGTCTTTCGGAAACGATGCCGGCAGTTTTGAAAATTAAGAAAACAAGTCACTAAAGAATGAATACAAACTAAAATGATCTGATGCTTCACATTCTCTACAACCTTAGAGAACGAGCAGGCCTTTCTCTTTTCTTCAGAGTTACTTCTCTGGAACGGCGCTCACCTCTGCTTCTTCCCTTCGCGTCTACCTACAACACCCTGACCGCGCCAACCAGACACCCCAGGTGCTCAGAAATGTGACCGGCCTGAAAAGTGAAGAGAACGAAGAAGGCAGATGGCAGCGGCCAACATGGGATGCTCCTGAAAGGCCTTTATTGAGCTCAGCCCGACCCTACTGTGCAGCGGGGCAACAAAGGAAGGGCCTGTGAGGCTGCTAATAAAAACAGCCACGGTCAGGGGGACGGGACGCAGCTTTACATGCGCCCGCACTAACACAATGGCTTTGTCCTGCCTCCACCGAGGAGCCAAGCATCAGTGAAAAAAGAAAAGAAAAAATGCTTGCTTTCTACTCAAAACTGCTCCAAAACTCCCCGCCATGTATCTCCATGCCTGGCTTCTAGAGAGAACACAAAACCCACTGCTATTTATCCCTTTCTCTGCCTAAGGTCTAATGCTGATGGTTCATGTCCAAGGCGGCAAAAGGGATTTAGTTCTTATTGATATTTCTTTCACAGTGGAATCAGAGCTTGCTGGGGAGCATTGTTCAGGTAACTCTTTAAAGCCATTTGTAAGAGAAGGGCAGTAAAGTTCAACTTAGCAGTCTGGTACAGTGAACTCTGGCCTCCCAACCCCCAAATGGACAAAATCTGCCGAAAGTCACCAAATTATGTTTCTCAGTAGAATACTAAGTAGAAATGTGAACTGGATTCACAGCTTTTGAAATCCTTTATGATTTGGAATCGTGGCTGAGTTGGTCTTTGGCGTCAGTGAAAGGCTATGGCAATTCATGCCCCCAGATAGTACCACCATTTGAATATGGTCACAGGGAAGAATTTCGGCTTCCTGAGCCTGAGTCCAGACTTATCAGTAGAGCCGATTCAACACTGTTGAAATTTCAGTCTCAAAATGACCAAGCAAATGAAGCAAGCAAGAATATGTTGGAGGATCTTCCTCCTATACCTTTAATTTTTTTTTCATCAGTACTGGGGATTGAAAACAGGGACATTCTACCTCCGAGCTATACACTTCAGCCCTATTTTACAAAACAGGGTCTTACTAGGTTGATGAGAATCTCACTACTTGCTGAGGCTGTCCCCCAACCTGCAATCCTCCTCTCTCAGCCTCCCAAGTACTAGGATCACAGGCATGCACGACCACACCAGGCTGAAAATTTGATTTTAAAAATTTAGGTTCTGGCCAGGTGTGTTGGCACATGCTTATAATCCCAGCATTGGGAGGCTGAGATAGGAAGATGGCAGTTTGTGAACAGCCTCAGCTATTTGGTGAGGTCCTCTGCAACTCAGTGAGACTCTGTTTCAAAATAAAGAATAAAAAATAGGGCTTGGGGGTGGGGGGTAACTCAGAGGCAGAATACCCCTGAGTTCCATTCCCAGTGCTGAAGAAAAAAAAAAAATTAGGTTCTGTTTTTTGGTTTTTTGTTTGTTTTGGGATTAAACTCAGGGACAGGCCCACAGCTCGATTTTATTTCTTATTTTGAAATAGTGTCTCGGTAACTTGCTGAGGCTGGCCAAGAACCGCTGATCCTCCTGTCTCATCCTCCTCCTGGGATTTCAAGTGTGCACCACCACACCCAGCTTTAAAACTTATATTCTTAGTATTGACAAATTTACATCTTAAAATGCTTGGGAGAAAAGGAAATATATAAATTGATTTTTATTTTGTTTTGTTTTTTTAGTGGTCCTGGGGTTCCTGGAAACCCTTCTACCTCCGGGCTACACTCCCAGACCTATCTTTTATATTTTTATTTGGAAACAGGGTCTCTTAAGTCAGCGCGGCTGGCTTCGAACCTGCGCGATCCTCCTGTCTCTGCCTCCCAAGCGCGGGGATTACAATTTTTTTTTTTTTAAATAAGAGCTGCAAGAGCTGCTTTTCTTTCTCTTTCTTTCTTTCTTTCTTTCTTTCTTTCTTTCTTTCTTTCTTTCTTTCTCTCCTTCCTTCCTCCCTTTCTTTCTACCCAGCTTGGTACCCATTAAATTTCATGGCTGTGGTTAGACCAAAGCAATTTGGAAAAGGCTTTATATGATAACTTTCCCCATCATACTCTCAAGGAAAGAGGGTCTCAATGGGGGAGAACAGAGGGAAACTCTTGTTCATTTGTGTTTTAAAGACGGTCCTAGAAGGAGTGAGGAAGAAACCCTGTTTAGAGGCTGTGTTTCAGCTCTGCTCCCTCCAATCCAAGGCTTTCTGAGGTTGCTCACTCTGCCTCTGTAATCTCTGTCCCATCATCTGCCACACGGCGAGGGCACTGTCAGCCCACCTCATGAACTTGTCCACTGTGGAAACCAATTAAGAAAGCAATGCAGAATCCACAGCACACCAGGCACTCACCTGACAAATTCTAAGAAAGGACTGTGCCGCCTAACACTACACAGCGGGTATAACCATGAACAAAGAAAGGAGTTGCAGCTCCTGCGGGAGACCCAGAGTAAGTGAGGCGGTGCTCCGTGAGGAGGCCCGGGGACCGCGAGAACATGTGGGCAGCATCCAATCAGCCCCCCAAATACCAAGCAGCGTCCCCTCTACAGCACCATAGTGAAGGTCTCAGTGAGAGTAAGAGATGTGATTGTTAGTTTGGGTTGTTAGTGCATTTAGTACATTTATTTGGTGCGTTTTTATTGAGCAATTATTATGGGTCTGATATTATAAGGTGCTGGAGATTTGACACTACACAAAGTTTGCATCTAACGTGATTGATATTTCAGTCATTTCTTATTTACATGAAAAGTAAAATACAGGTACCAACGGCATGTAAGTAGCCATTCTTTTTCTGCTGTAATGCATTGGTTTCTCCCCTACCCCCCAAGTCTCCAAACACAAATGTTATCAGGAACATTCGAATTGGTATACATGCAGTAAATATTTTATTTCTGATTTTACTCTCCAGGCCACATCTTAAAATATACCAAATAACTGCCACGCTGCGCAAGGCGCACTTGGGCTTGAGGGATCACAGAGTGTGTGTTTTGGCATGGAGCAGAACACTCCCCCACACTTTCCCCCCAAGGAGAAAGAACACAAGCTGGAATTCATCCAATAACAACCCCGGCTCTAACAAGGGGAATATCAGCTATTTTAGAAGCATTTCCTGCAGATATTTTTTAAAGAGTTTTTTTTAAAAAAAAAAGCTGAATTATTTATTTTAGAAACTAAACTCAAGTTCAATTTTAACATGCCAAATGTCTGTCTTCGCAAAATTCCTATTTTTACAAAAAGTCTTATTTAATTTTTTTAAAGTCCTGAGAACTAGGCTGTCCAGAACTTAGTCAACCCCGCTGTCCAAAAATTCATTTATGAGAAGGAGGGAAAAGAGTTGGCAAAGGCTGAGAAAAAGAATGCAAGGTATAGTACAGAGGAGCCACGTGTTAATCTCTGGGACTAATAACCCAAAAGCCCACAGACTCAACAAATACTCCGAGCCAGTGTTTAAAATGTATAGCAAAGAAGAAAGTAAATATCCATTTAAAAGTGGCAAATGCTACTCAAGTCCAGAGCAAGGGTCCCCAAACCTGGGCATCCTAGGAAGGAGACCAGCCCCGAGTTTTCTGGCATGGTGGATCTGGGGTAGTGTCTGGGAATTTGTATTCTTTTTTAAACTGTCGGCAAATGATACCGATTCGGGACCATGGGAACCATGGATTTACTGTTTACTTATGAAAAAAAGTATTGGGACATTTCTATTTTAATAACTGTTTTGCTATGTGCTTTGCATTAATCCTCACGTCTATCCCAAGGCAGGAACTAATACTATGCCTGTCTTTAAATGAGGAAATACGAGGCGTGGAGAGGTGAAACAGCTTGACTGGTATGCCATGGATTTGAAATCAAGGAGAATCTGGGGTTTTCATCCAGCCTTCAGCTGTCTCACATTTTCTTAGCACTTGGATCTGGTGAACTGTAGCAAGCTAATGGTATCTTTCTACTGTATTCCAAAGATGTCTTCGGACAACTCATCTTACTAATACATGATAGGCATTAAAGTTTTAATATAGAATGTAAATTCCAAAATTCAGTAATAAATTGCATCATTTAAAAAAACGTTGTGAAATCTTATATATTAAAATATAGTCTAGCTAGGTATGGTGGTGTACACCTGTAATCCCAGTACTTGGGATGCTGAGACAGGAGGCCCACAGGTTAGAGAGCAGCCTCAACAATTTATTCACACTCTCAGCAACCTAGCAAGACACGTTTTCCAAAACACAAACTGCATTCTTTGAAACACTGATTCAAAAAAAAGAGAGAGTTGGGGGTACAGCTCTGAGGTAGAATACCCCTGGGTTCATCCCCAAGTATAAAAGAAAAAAAGCCTACTTAAGCTGGGCATAGTGGTGCACACTTGTAATACCAGCATTTGGGAGGCTTAGACTGGAGGATTGAAGTTCGTGGATGGCCTCTGCTACTTAGGACCCTTGCATCTCAGTGAGACCCTGTTCAAAATCAAGAATAAAAACAATAGGGCTGGGGGTGTTGCTTGGACGTAGAATGCCCATGGGTTCCATCCCCAGTACCACCAAAGAGAAAAGTCTATTTAGAGCCTTGGAGAAATATTTGTTCAGATCTATAGGGTTTTTTTTAATTACTTTCTAATTTAAAGCCTATGGGTAAAGCTCAGTGGTAGAGCACTTGCCTAGCATGCATGAGGCGCTGGGTTCAATCCCTAGCACCACCCCCCCCAAAAAAAAACACAGAGAAAGTCAACTTCAAATTAGTAAAAGGCATGCTTCTGGTGTCAGAGAATAAATGCCCCTTTATCAACACTAGATGTTTACCTAAAAGGAAAAGTCCAGACTGTTAGGAAACACTGCCAAAGCCAACAGCTTTTCACAACCCCAAGCTTTGTTACTGTGACTCCTTTGTCTGGACCCTCCACTACTACCGTGACTACTCGGGTGAGCCAAGTCTTCCTTCTTCAAGGCCCAGCCCCAATACTGCTACCTTCAGGAAGCCTTCGAGACGTACTGGCAGAAATCATTCTCTGGAGCGTCCCACCTTCACATCCTCGCCTCAGGCTGCCTCAGATCTTTCTGGTTCTCTTGCACCTCTCAGAAAGTTATTTTCTGGGCTCTGTCTCAGGTTCCTTTCTGCCTATCCACCAGAGTATCAGGATGTTTAAGATGCTTAATCTTGGGGGGAGGGGACTACGTATGCATCGGCATACACAAATTAAACCTAAAGGGAATCTACTCTGAGCTACACTCCCAGCCTCGTTTTATATTTTTATTTTGAAATAGGGTTTTCCTAAGTTGCCGCAGTTGGCCTGGAAACTATGATCATCCTCTCTCAGCTTCCCAAGTAGTGAGATGATAAGCATAGGCCCCCAGACCCAGCTATCATGTTTTCTTAGGCACTCCCCCCTCCCAAAGTCTGCCTGATCCGTTTTTTTTTTGGAGGGGGGAGGTTGGGGGTACTGAGGCATGAACCCAAGGCTTTATACATAGTAAGTGCATGCTCTATCATTGAGCTATACCCCTGCCCAAGCTTGGTATATTTTTATAGTCTTAAGCTATTTGCACTTATTTGTGATTACATGCTTTATTTCTTAAAAGATTTCAGACACATTTATTTTACATTAGGTGTCAAATAAATCTAAAGTCATCAGGGTTCTAAATCTTTTATTTTACTTTTTTCTGCTGTCAGCCCTGGTAGTCTATTCTCTACTAGGATTGGTGATCTTTGATTCTGAACTTATATTTGATTGAAGAGTCAAGAAAATCATAAGGTCTTCTTCCAGACGCCAAAGGGCACCATCTCCTTGGGGCCACTCTGGCTCCCCTCTAAGGTCCTACAGGAATATAGGCCCTTTCAGCTCTACACTGGCCCAAGGCTGTTCTCCAACCACTTGTTACAGAGGTTCGATATCGTTTCTCTTTGCTTACACACAAAGGTCTCAACGTTGGTTTGACTTTTTCCTGTGAAGGTGGATTTTAATAAAGTGGGAGACTTTAGAAATGTCTTAGCTCCTATAATCCCAAAAGTGCATTTAAAAATGTTTTTAGAGGGGAAGATGGCGACCGAGAAAAGCGGGGCTTAAGAGCCCCGCTAACAACCAATCTCCATTACCACAAAATCAGCGCCTTTCATAGCCAGAAAACACCATCACCAGAGAAACAAAAAAATCACCAGGCTCCAGAGAGAAAGCAGACTGAGAACAGAGCTCAGAGCCACAGAGGAGATACACCGGCCTCACGCCCGAGGACGCGGCAGCAGCGCCATATTGCTGGCGGCAGCAGCGAATTCACCGGACGGCTACAGCAAGCCGAGGTGAGCCGCGGCGGAACAGCCAGGCGGGACCTTTCAGCGCAGGGAACATCTAAAGCTCCCAGTGGCTGAGCTCAGCACACGCTGCAAGGACTCAGAGTGGAATTCAAAACCAAGAAGAAATAAGCCAGTCTCACGGCCGAGGGTGTATCAGCGGCGCCATATTGCCACCGGCGGCAGCAGCAGAGAATTCAACGAGTCTAGTACAGCTACATCTGCGAACTCAAGAACAGTGAGTCAAATTGCAAGCCACAAAGGAGAAATCCCAGTACTGTACTTCCTGGGACTTGACCCAGTGGGGGAGTGGCGGTGGCAGAGATATCACACCATAGGAGAACGTGCAACCTGGCACCCCCCATAGTTTAAAGCAGCCTCTATCGACTCCCTGCGTCAGAGACTCTGTGATACAACCCAGTAAAGGAGTAGTGGGGTCTGAGATACTACAGACTCGAGATCCAGAGCACCTTAAGTGAAGTCATAGTGACCCAAGGGAAGAACCCAGAGAAGGCACAAACTTCCTAAATCATGGGAAAGAGGAATAACATTGGAGCAATGAATGCCCACAACCCCACAACATCAGAACCCGATAAAACAGAAAATCAGAGATTTCTAGAAGATCAAATCAGGAAAATAACTGTAGAAATAATAGAGGTGCTTTGAAAAGAACTCAGAGAGAGCCAAAAAGAGATAAAGGATGCAATTAATGAAGTAAAGGCCTCAATTCAAAGCACAAACAACCGATTAGACCACATGGAGAACAGAATCTCGCTCTTAGAAGATGATCATTCCAAAAATGAACGCATAGTTTCTAATCTAGAAAAAAATATCCGACAGCAGGAATCTGATATTGAAGAAATATGGGCCCATTTTAAGAGAGCTAACCTAAGAATAATTGGAATAGAGGAGGGAAAAGAAAGTGAAACCAAAGGGATCAACAATCTCTTCAAGGAAGTAATAGCAGAAAATTTTCCAAACATAGAGCAAGAGGTTGATACACAGATCCAGGAAACTTATAGAACTCCCTTTAGACAGGATCGGAGAAGAGGATCCCCACGCCACATAATTGTCAAAATGACCAATGTGGAAGCCAAGCAGAGAATCTTAAAGGCAACAAAAGCAAAGGGCCAAGTGACATTCAGAGGCAAACCAATTAGAATCACTCCAGACTTCCCAAACCAAGTCATGAGAGCCAGAAGGGCTTGGAGTAACATATTCCAAACTCTGAAAGAAAACAACTTCCAGCCAAAAATTTCCTACCCAGCAAAACTTTCTATCAAATTAGATGGAGAAATAAGAAGCTTCCATGACAAACAGAAACTGAAGGAATTTTTGTCTTCAAAACCAGCACTAGAGAAAATACTCAAAGAGATTAACTACAAAGAAGAAATAGGTAACACACACCAGAACCAGAGAAACAAGAGTTTCCATCCAACAGTCAACTAAGATTGGTTATCTGTGGAGATTCATTACTTATGTTAGTCTTTTCCCTATCTCTAAATGGTATTGTTTGCCTTTATTGTTGTTAATTTTTAGGATTTCTAGTTGGAATATTAATATACCTTCAGATATAGCATTTGGAAATAGTTTAATCCCATTCTATTAGTAACTTTTAACTCTGTTTACATTGTCTTTGGATATACAATATTTTTTTATTTTTTAGGGAGTTTGTATACTCTTCTGTTGCCTGTGCCATTGAAATCATATCCAAGAAATCACTGCCAATTTCAATGTTGTGAGGTTTTATGACCCAGATTTTCTTCTAAAAGTTTATAATCTTAAGATTTATATTTAGGTCTTTTATCTATTTTGAGTTAATACTTGTATATGGGATTAGGTAAGGGTCCAATTTTATTCTTTTCCATGTAATTATTATTTTTCAACAATATTTAGTTAAAAGATTATTATTTCCACCACCAAATGTTCGTGGAAACCTTGTCAAAAATAACTTGACAATATAGGGAAGAATTTAGCTCTAGGCTTTTATTTAACTCCAATGGTTTATATATCTGCCTTTAGAACAGTACTACACTGTTTCAATTATTGTAGCTTTATATGGTTTGAAATCAGAAAATATATATCTTCTAGCTTTGTTCTTTTTCAAAATCGTTTTGGGTATCTAGAATCCATATTCCATATTAGGATAGATTTTTTTCTGAAAAATAAATATATAAATATATGATAGTTTCACCTAAAAAAAATAGAAGAAAAATATTCTCTGGTAAGAAAGAAAGCAGAAAGAAATATTGAAATGTTATCTTTAAGTCATCAAAAGCTTGATATCAGACAAATGAAACTGTTATGTGAGATTATCATTTTTAATTTTGGATAAATTGCTATAATACTAGATGTCAACCACTAAGCCAAGCATGGGAAGGAGGGATGGAGAATGGGGTGGGGATCGGGTGGGGGCTGAGTGGACGATGTGTGCATGTATGTCTACAAAAGTTTGTATCCCACTATGATGTATGAATACAGTGCACCAATAAAAAAATATATAAAATTTAAAAAAAAATGTTTTTAGAAATCTAAGCAATACTACTCTTGAACTGTCTTTCCCTAAAACCTACTTTTCCTCCCCTGTTCTACGTTTTGCTAAATAGCACCATTCGTTCAGCCAAATCTTCAATCCCAAGTTACAAATCCCAATGACACTTTCTCCTTCCCTCCACTGCCCCATGTGCAAATAGGCAGCGAGTTCTAGCTTCTTGCTTCATCAAAGATGGGCATGCAGCCAGGTATGGTGGCTCAATAGCCGTCCTGTCTCAGGCAGCTGAGACAGGAAGATCACAGGTTCGCAGTTTGCCTCAGCAACTTTGCAAGGCCTTCAGCAACTTGGCAAGACCCTATTTCAAAATTTAAAAAAAAAAAAAAAAAATTTAAAGAGCCGGGAATACAGCTCAGAGGTACAGTGACCCTGGGTCAATCTTCAGTACCAAAAAAAGAAGAAAATGGCCATGTGTGTATGTTTATCTTAGCCATGCTAATATAGTTTTAATCAAGGCCAAATAAAAATATATGAGGCAGAATTATAGTCTGAGTCATGCATTCTGCTAAACAAAGATGCTTTATACAAAGGAAGCTTAGAATATAGGGCCAGGGAAGGAAGACTGAGTTTCACAGGATTTTAGCGGAACTGGCAACTTTCAGCTGTCAGAAATACAATCACATTTTCAAAGAGGTTTAATTTTAGCCAAACAAAATTATCTGCCATGATAAATTAATGTTAGCTTGAATTACATTGGTTTCGTTGTCTTGTTTCAATTTACTCTATACATTTGTAACTGGCTTATAGTTAAATGAGAGACAGACACATAGGCGTTTATGCATAGTTTTACATTTGGGTATATTTAGGCTTCGTCATAATGAAATAAAAACTATTAGTGAGGATTTGTGAGATCATTTTTCCTTGAAATAAAGAAGTCCCTAAGTTACTGAAATTTAAAAAACATTGGTCTTTATATACTTTGCCACCTGCAATACATTCATCATTCTTTCCATAAATGAGTACAGAATGGGACACAATAGCACAAGCAAGGAATCACTTGCTGAACTCCAATCTCTCTCCAGCTGCTTGAACTGTGTCATTCCTGATTACTCTCTGGCAGCAGCATGCTTTGTTCCCTGCCTCTAACAGAGGTGGTTTCTAACGTGTAAGATGACTGGAACCACTGCTCCAGCCCGGCTCCCATCAGCACCCACTTCTATTATAATTCATAAATGACATGAACATACCTGGCAACACTACAACAAATGTGTCAAACAAAGACCAGTCCTTGCAGTAAGGAAGTCTGCTTCCTGGTTGGGCTCAATAGCCAAGAATTTAGAGGAATACAGCATTGTTTTTTTGGGTTTTTCTTTTCTTTTCTTTTCTTTTTTTTTTCTGAAGGGGTACAAGAAACTAACAGTCATTTATTTTTCACATATTTTTTGAGATGGGGTCTTGTTAAGTTTCCAAGGCCAGTCTCAAGCTTGCAATCCTCCTGCCTTGCCTCCTAAATTGCTGAGATTACAGGCATCTGCAACCAGGCCCTGTTTAACTACTACTTTCAGATAGTTCTATTGCTAAGATAAAATCTCTCTCCAACATATGTGCCCATGTGTCAACATCTTGTGTTCCTCTTCCTATGCAGTCTCACTTAATCAAAATGAGGAAGGAGGTCACAATGCAGCCCATATTGGACAGAGAGACATGTGGGGCCAGAGCCCGAGATGATAGCACAGAGGATGGCAGGAGCAGGACCCAATTCTATCTGGTCTTGGCATCCAACCCTATAACTCATCTAAAAAATTTAAAATTAATGGGTTTAGTCATAATGAAACTTCATTTTTTAGAAATTAATGTAATTTCATATTTTGCTTTCTCTAGTATATGAAACATCAACTTAGGTTTCAATGAAAATTTAACAAAAGCTTCTCAGATTCTGAACCATAATTCTAGAATGCTTACTTGGAAGTTTGTTATTTATGTTTTCTTAATTCCAGGGTACATTAACTCTGGAGAAGGGATGACATTATCTTCTGATTCAAAGAGAAAAACAGAGTATTCTGCTAGAGCACAGCAGCCTACAGCCAATCAGAGGCTCCTGTTTGCCTGCACTAAGAACTATATCTAGTTAATAAGGCTCTTGGTGACGAACTCAAAAGTTTGATTATAGGAACCGGGCGTGGTGGCGCACACTTGTAATCTCAGCATTCGGGAGGCTAAGACCGAAGGATCGCGGTTCGTGGACAGCCTCAGCTACTTAGTGAGGCCCTCTGCAACTCAGTGAGATCTGGTTTCAAAATAAAGAATAAAAAGTAGGGCAGGGGGTGTAGCTCAGAGGTGAAATGCCCCTGGGTTCCATCCCCAGACCCGCCAAAAAAAAAAAAAAGTTTGATTTTGAGATGTGAGTCAGAGTGGTAGAGGTAAATATATAGCTCCAGCATAGACCATATTATAGAGAGATAACAAATAAACTCAGGACTCAAACACAGAGAGGAAGAAGATGCCAAAACAACAGAAACACAAATTTGAGAACCCTGAAAATATAAGAACAAGGAACAGTGAGAAAACAATAATCTCTCACAATTTAAAAAGAGAGTACCAAAGCCGGGCGTGGTGGCGCACGCTTGTAATCCCCGCGCTTGGGAGGCAGAGACAGGAGGATCGCGCAGGTTCGAAGCCAGCCGCGCGCGCTGGCTTAGGAGACCCTGTTTCCAAATAAAAATGTAAAAAATAGGTCTGGGAGTGTAGCCCGGAGGTAGAAGGGCTTCCAGGAACCCCAGTACCACCACCAAAAAAAAAAAAAAAAAAAGAGAGTACCAATACTGATCTGCAGGAAATGCAAGAAGGAGAATCTGAATTTTGATCTTCAATATGAAGAAAGGCCTCAAAGAAAGTGTACAGGAAATGAAGGAGGAAACTGAGGCTTTAAGAAAGAACCAGAAAGAGTCTTTGAACGAAATGACGGAGTCAATAAATGGAGACTGCAATAGAAACCAATTCTGGCAGGCTTGACCTCATGAAAAACAGAGTATCACTCTTAGAAGATAGTCCATTCAAAACACAGTCAACAGTATACAAAAAAACATTACAACAATATAACCTAAACATCCAACAAATATGGGACAATACAAAACATCCTAACTTGCAGGGGGGAAAAAAAGCATTGGAGAGGGTCTAGAAGCACAAAACAAGGGTAACAGAAACCTCTAAACTTCTTCAGAGAAATAATTTCAAATAATTTTCCAAAAATAGAAAAAGATCTGGACAACCACATACAGAGACATACAGAACACCACCAAGTTACGATCAAAGAAGGACTTTTCCACACCACATAATAATGAAAAAGATTAATACAGAGGCCAAGGAAAGAATCTTAAAAGCAATGAAAACAAAGGAATGGGTAACATTCAGGGACAAAACAATAAAGATCACTCTAGACTTCTCAACCCAAGTCATGAATGCCAGGAGGGGCTGGTATGATATACTCCAGACCCTGGAAGAAAACAACTTCCAACCGACTGCTATGCCCAGCAAAGATATCATTCAAATTTGATGGAGAAAAATAAAACCTTCCAAGACAGGAAGAAACTTAAAGAATTCATGGGTGCCAAGCCAGCACAAGAGAAAATACTTACATTATTAAGAAGAAAAAAGAAGCAAATTTCTCTAATATATGCAAACTAGAGAGTAATTGGGATACCATAAGAACTCCAGATGATGGAAGAGAAACCTCAGTGGAGTGAGGAAGAGGTCTAAGGGAAGAGGAAGAGGAAGAAAACTAAGGTTCATTAATGGAAATATTGCCATCAACTATATGTATATATTTAAATATACCATCGTCAATCTCAGTGCTATGTATTAGGATGGGGGAAAATGGGGAGGTGGGGGTAACTACCGAGTGCTGTGTGCATGTGTGTAATTGTCAACATGATTTACATTATGATGTGAGACTAGAATGCACCAATAAAAGCACATAAAAAAATAAATCCATGACCTCAGTTAACATCCAATAATTCTCAAATCCAAATGTGGATTGGGGCATCTTTAACATATACAAGTGACTTTAACGCTAATAGTCTAAAAGCTACTTGATTTTTTAAAAAAAAACTGATTTACTTAGTGTTTTTAAAATGAAAACAACTTTTGGACTATTTCTATCTAGTCACAAAAGTAAGACCAAAAAAGAAGAAGAAAAAACAGGAAAAAGAAGAGTAAGAATTAAAAGAGCCACATTTCCCAGACAGACTAGACCAACTAGACAGGCGCATGTGGAAAAAAGGCTGAAATGGGAGCGCATTCCTAAACTCTGGCCTGATCAATTCTGCCAAGAGCTGCTGTTCAGAATTTTGAAAACCAACTCAACACATAATTGGAGCTCTCACCCCATGAGCAGGAGGAATCAAGTCACAGGCTAGGACTGGGCTTGGCAGATGTCAGGCCCTCAGAAAGTATTTGTTTAATTAAGAAGCAATTCCTGACCTAGCTGGAAATCCATTTAGCCACAGCAGTGCAATCATAATTAATGGGATGGCATCTCATTTTCCCCCTGTGTTTGTTTCCTCGGGGCATCAATAATGGCTGAGTTGGGAATGGAACCATGAGTATTTTAACAACATTGTTTGGAAAGCTCATCTTCAATTTAGTAGTTCAAAAATTGATGGACGTGGCTATGTTACTTCTTCTCAGACTTTCTCAAAGAAACCTGAACTTTGTAGAATTAAATATGTATCAACTTTAAACCAAGTAATGTTTGCAAGCAAAACCTTCTACTAGAAAGGACAGGTACGAAAAATAAAATAAAGTAAAATAAAATAAACAATTAAGTTGGGCATGGTGGCGCATGCTTGTAATCCTCTTGCTTGGGAGGTGGAGACAGGAGGATCATGCAGGTGGAGATAGGAGGATCGCGGAGACAGGAGGATTGCCTATTTCCAAAAATAAAAAAGTATAAAATAGGTCTGGGAGTGTAGCCCAGAGGTAGAAGGGCTTCCAGGAACCCCAGTACCACCAAAATAAATAAAATAATAAATAAATAAACATAAAATAAACAATTAATTGAGAAAAAACTAAATGTAAAATAGATATTAAACCTTACTAGAAATACAAATTGTGATTTGATGGTCCAGATACTGTTAATATGTCATTTCTCACATAAAAGAAAAAACTCCCAAAAGTAAAATTATTATTATTATTATTGTGTGTGTGTGTGTGTGTGTGTGTGTGTGTGTGTGTGTGTTACTGAGGGTGGAACCCAGGGCCCTCTGGGCTATACTCCCAGACCTATTTTGTATTTTATTTGGAAACAGAGTCTTACTATGTTTTTGAGAGCCTCACTAAATATCTGAGGCTGATTCTGAACCCGTGCGATTCTTCTGTCCTAGCCTACCAAGTACTGGGATTACAAGCGTGCGCCACGATGCCCGAGAAAAGTAAAATTCTTTAAAAAGAAATTATCATTCCCTAAAATACCACTGATACATTAAGCTGGCAAGAAAAGGCTGATTAATAAAACAGAAACTATCTTGGTATATTTTTATGTATGTCCTTTAATCTAAATAATAAACTTTATAGAACCAGGCGTGGAGGCGCACGTTTGTAATCCCAGTATTTGGGAGGACGAGACAGGAGGATCCAGGTTCACAGACAGCCTCAGCTACTATATAATAAAGTTTTCATTTCGTGTGTGTGTGTGTGTGTGTGTGTGTGTGTGTGTGTGTGTGATGCTAGAGACTGCATTCAGGGGCATTCGTCCTCTGAGCTACACCCCCAGTCCTATTTTATTTTTATTTTGAGACAAGGTCTTCCTAGGTTGATGAGAGTCTCACTACTTGCTGAGGTTGTCTTCAAATCTGTGATCCTCCTGTCTCAGCCTCCCAAAGACTGGGATTATAGGCATATGCCTCCACAATCGGCTCAGTTCTTCTGTATCTTAACAAATGAACAAAAAAGGAAGGGGGAACTATCAGAGCTTGTGGGTCCACAGAGGAGGAGTTGCCTCCCTTTGCTGTGTCAACGCCGATCCAGCTTCATTCATCCTTTACTTCTCTCATCCGAAGACATTTTGTAGTGCCTTATTTACTTTATTCAAAAGAAAATCATGTTACATTATGAAAAAAACTTTCATTTGCAAGTTAATATCTGCTGAACACACAATTTTCTTGCACATAAAAAGGAGCAAAATATTGTGGCAAGTCCGCGAGCCTTGGCAATGCAGGAAGTGAATTCACATCCTGACTGCACTGCTTACTACCTGTGCGCCCCTTAGAGTCATCTGTGATTTTCTGAATCAGTTTCCTCTTCTGTAAAACTGGGACCATAACACGTATCTTCTAATGAAGTGAAACCAGGAATAAAATGTCATAAGCACTTGATACAGTGACTGGCACATGGCAAATGGCCATTTGTACTGTTTGCCCTATCTGCCATGTTTGCAGGAGGCCTGTAGGAGCTTTCTCCAGACTATTTATTTATTTGTTTGTTTATTGCTGAGGATTGAGGCAAGGGGCATTCTACCTCTATCCTATACCCCCAGCCTTATTTTTTTTTTTAATTTGGAAATAGGGTTCTCACTAAGTTGCTAAGAGCCTCACTAATTTGCTGAGGCTGGCCTACAACCTGTGATATTCCTGTCTCTGCCTCCAAAGTACTGGGATTCCAGACATACCCCACCTCACCTGGTACACTCCACTATAGGCTGCAGAGAGCAAGAGCTCCACGGGAAAACCCTCCTCCAGCCCTGTAGCCTCAGGCTTACAATAGCCCCCAGGCCTTGTGAGCTAGGTTCTTCTCTCTCCCAAGATGAAATCAGCACTATTCTTTCTCCTCCAGTTCTCTAAAAAGGAAGAGTTTTTTATCCATCCTTGGGCAAAAGAAGCCAAAGAAGCATCCCAAATTTTCACACCCAGAGCAAGCAAACCCCACCTTAAGAGTAGATGGGAGAGTAGATGGCCAGTATGAGAGTTGGGGTTGCAAATTGGCCCCACACCCCCGCAGACTCAGCAACACACAGGACGCTCTGGTGTATGCCTCCTCCTTCTGAAATCTAGACTGAGTCAGAAGAGGTCTGACACAGTGCAGGGTCAGCCAAGAAGAGAGCCGCCATGCTTACCAAGTTGTCCTCAGATAGGAACTGCACACTCCAACACCATTTCCAAGTACCCTCACCAGTCATTAAGAGAGGTAGAAAGTTACCAGGCAGATGCCGGGTATGGTGGCGCAAACTTGTAATCCCCACGCTTGGGAGGCTGAGACAGGTGGATCGTGCAGGTTCAAAGCCAGCCTCAGCTACTTAGTGAGGCTCTCAGCAACTTAGTGAGACCCTGTTTCTAAATAAAATATAAAATAGGGCTGGGAGGATAGCCCAGAGGTAGAAAGCCTCTGGGTTCCACCCCCAGTAAGAAAGAAAGAGAGAAAGAAAGAAAGAAAGAAAGAAAGAAAGAAAGAAAGAAAGAAAGAAAGAAAGAAAGAGAGAGGGGGAGAGAGGGAGAAAGAGAGAGAGAGAGAGAGACAGAGAGAGAGAGAGAGAGACTGACTCTGGAGCCAGGCTGCCTGGGGTCAAAGCCTGGCTCCACTCTATGCTAACTGACTTTGGATGTGTCTTGTGGGAGGAGCGACCAGCAGGGCTGTTCTGAGAATGGAATGAGTTCATGTATGCAAAAGCATCAGAATCCTATGAAAGCATTATATCCACATATTATTAACGAGGCAGAGGTGACAAGCATATCCCCTTCTCCTCTCTCCTAGGAAAAGGATTCCAGTATCCCTAAGAGACTCTTGTGAACTCTAGCTCTACCAATGGAATCTACCACTGACACACTCCAAAGTCAGCGTGGTTTGCTGAAAGCAGCGGCTCTAAGCTGGAGAAGCGACAGGAACCTCTGGGAAGCTTCCCCAAAGCAATGTCACTCTAGTGCCCA
This sequence comes from Muscardinus avellanarius, assembly GCF_963383645.1. Taxonomy (NCBI): domain Eukaryota; kingdom Metazoa; phylum Chordata; class Mammalia; order Rodentia; family Gliridae; genus Muscardinus; species Muscardinus avellanarius. Next base: position 105,017,857 of record NC_137791.1, on the reverse strand, counting down.
CCTGGCGCTGAGAAACGCTGGATGAAAGCTCGTCCCAAATCCATAATTCATAAGACAAGCATCCTCGGGAAGGTCGGGATGGCCCAGGGCTGTTTAAAGAGTCTCACTGCCCATCACATGCCTCTGCGACCTGCCTGTAGCTGCCTGAAATCTCTTTAGCAGACATGTTCTATGTCACAACCAGGATGACATTCTGAACTAGAAAAGGAATTAACGCTCAGCATCCTTGACACGCTGCAGTCCTTGATGTATCTGCCCTGGTCCTTGGCCATCCCCTGGTACATCACTGCTCAAAGCAGGAATCTGAGTAGCAGAGACATTCCCTGGCAGAGCCCAGATTTCATCCCAGGAATATCTATCCTCTGCACCACTCTGCCTCCTGGTCTATGGCCTGGGCCCAGGAGCCCTGGATACAGCTGGTAACAAACAAGGAACAGGACCAGGACAATGAACATGGAGGAGGAGCTACGGAGGAGCTGCACACACCCACCTCATCGCACCCCACCCAGGTCTTCTCAGGGGGTGCTCAACCGGGACAGAGCTGAAGTTCAAAGACACCCAGTGACACTTCCATGCCCCTCCTGGTTCCCTCTGGGAGAGAATTTTGGGTAAATTTCAAACTCATCAAGTCTTTTTTTTTTTTTTTTGGCCGTACTGTAGATGGAACCCAGGGGCATTCTACCTCTGAACTACACCCTTAGTCCTGTTTCTTATTCTTTATTTTGAAACAGGGTCTCACTGAGTTGCAAAGGGCCTCACTAAGTAATTGAGACTATTCACAGACTGCGATCCTCCTGTCTCAGCCTCCAAAATGCTGGGATTACAAGCATGCGCCACCACACCCAGGTCTAATCAAGTCTTATTGTTATATCTCTCTAAGAGATATTTGTTAGCCTTAAATTGATTTATCTCCCTCTCTTTCCCTCCCCCAACTCCTGGCAAAACAAAAAGAAGAAAAGGAAAGGAACAGATGATTTAATAGAAAAAGATAAAAATAGAGAATCTACCTCAGGATAGTACTACTTTTTATGAAGCTCAAGTAAGATCAGACTACACACAGAAATATTACCCAAGATTTACCAAATTTAACTGGTGCCAAGACCACATCATCTCACAACGCCATAGACCCATTTTTCAGATGAAAAAACTGACGTGGAAAAAGGTAAAAACAATTTGTTCAAAGACCAACAATTTATGAATGCAAATAAAAACTCAAGACGCCATCCAACCTTCTCAACTCTCAAGCTTAGTGGGTTATCCAGTCTATAACATTACCACTTAATTTACTGAGTCTGGTAGAAATATTACTTTCGCCCTTATTAGGATATTTTCCAGGCTGTAAAGTGCCTCAAAGCAACAGAGAAACCAAAAGGATATGGATAATCTACAAACTGAAGTCTCGCCCCTGCCATAAATAAGGGAAGCTTGTAAACTTATTTCCAGCTTAATGAATAGAAAATAAACAGAAGCATCCAAGGAAAATGAGGGCAATCAGGAAATAACATTAAGGAGGAAAGCAGCAGGCTCAAGGGCAAAAAATCAATAAAAAAGAAAGAAATCACAGGGTGTGGCCTGCTGGGTGCTGGAGAATCAATTCTACTGGGAAGCTTCAAGATAAAAAGCCAGGCAGCGTGCGCGTAATCCCAGCATTGGGAGGCTGAGACTGGAGGATGGGGGTTCACGGCCAGCCTCGGCCACTTTACACAAAACTTCTAGGGAATGTGCTGGTGTGGGATAACAAGCCCCTCCACTAGCAAACGGCCAATGTACAGGTGGGCCCTGTTTTCACTCATACCCACTGGGGACCAGGCCCTGGAGGTGAAGCTATAACAAGAGAGCTAGGGTAGCCTAACAACATAAATGTGAACTATCAGCCAGGCATGGTGGCATTCACCTGCAATCCCAGTACTTGGGAGGCTGAGACAGGAGGATCGCAGGTTTAATACCAGCCTCAGCAACTTAGTGAGACACTGTTTCAAAAATTAAAAATTAATTAAGCCGGGCGTGGTGGCGCACGCTTGTAATCTCCACGCTTGGGAGGCGGAGACAGGCGCAGTTTCGAAGCCAGCCTTGCTGGCTTAAGAGACCCTGTTTCCAAATAAAAATATAAAAAATAGGTCTGGGAGTGTAGCCCGGAGGTAGAAGGGCTTCCAGGAACCCCAATACCACCAAAAAAAAAAAAAAAAAGAAAAGAAAAAAAATTTAAAAATGGGTTTGGGTTATAGCTCAGAAGTAGAATACCCCTGAGTTCAATTCCTGGTACCAAATAAATAAATAAGTACATATAAATATCTTAGAATATTGGTCCTCTTCAAAATTCTTAAGCCGAGCTGGGCGTGGTGGCGCACGCTTGTAATCTTCACGCTTGGGAGGCTGAGACAGGAGGATCGCACAGGTTCGAAGCCAGCCTCAGCTACTTAGTAAGGCTCTCAGCAACTTAGTGAGACCCTGTTTCCAAATAAATTATAAACTAGGTCTGGGAGTATAGCCGGAGGTAGAAATCCCCTGGGTTCCACCCCCAGTACCACCAAAAAAAAATTTTAAATAATCTTAAACTGAGTGTGGTGGTGCAAGCTTGTAATCCCAGCATTCAGGAGGCTGAGACAGAGGACAGCCTAAGCTACTTAGTGAGGCCCTCTGCAACTCAGTGAGATGCTGCTTCAAAATAAATAATAAAAATAGGGCCAGGGTTGTGGCTCAGAGGTAGAATGCCCCTGGATTCCATCCCCAGCACCTCAAAAAAAAAAAAAAAAAAAGATAAAAATCTGGGTGTGGTGCCACATGCTTGCAATTCCTGTACCTAAGAGGCTGAGATAGGAAGATCACAGGTTGGAAACTAGCCTCATGAGGCTCTTAGCAATTTAGCAAGACCCTGTTTCCAAGTAAAAAATAAATAAATAAAACAGGTTTGGGGGTATAGCCTGGAGATAGAAGTCCCCTGGGTTCTATCCCCATTACCATACATACACACAAAAAGCAATAAGGAGGAGGAGGAGGAGGAGGAGGAGGAGGAGGAGGAGGAGGAGGAGGAGGAGGAGGAGGAGGAAAAAAAACCAAGGCCAGCAAGGTGATTCCAAAATAGCAGAGCAATGCTGGCCTGGACAAGGAGGACCTGAGTTCACACGTCCTGGGGAGGAAATGACAGCAGCCTGGCTGCCTGCTAAGAGCTTAGTCAGAGCGCTGAGGAACACCATGCACGTCCCCATTTCCCCTCCCTACAAACACAAGAATGTAACCAGGCATTCCTTCTTAATGGAGGGGCTGACTCTGCTACCATGAGAGAGACCAGACCGGGCATTTTTCTCCAGAGAAGGCTCTCCAGGCAGCAGTTAGGATGCCAGAGAAGACTGGCTCCAGGAGGATGACTATGGCAGCAGAAACAACCTGCAGGCAGGAGACCTGACTTCCAGATGTGGCTCCTCCCCTGAGACTCCAGCAAGGCGGATCCCCCAGCAAAGTGGACCACCAGCAGCCAAGCAAAGGGGGAAACAGATGGTCTCCAACAGGTGGTGATTCTCTTCCCAGCATGGCTAGGACTGTGGAGAGGAGAGCCCTCCGCTGTGCTGCTAGCCCAAAGACAGTAGAAGGGAGGAAGGGGGCAAGTGCTTAAAGCCTGATATGCCTCAGAAGTACTAGAAATCTGAAAGATAAATAAAACCAATAGAGCGGATGACAATGGTTCCTACACCATCCAGGGCACTTTGCATTTCATTTCATCCTCACTAACACCCCGGAAGTAAGGGGGATGGGGGATGTTGAAGGAGCTTGTCCAGGCGGCACAGCTTATGGTCAAGCTGGGATTTGAACCTGGCCTCCGGAGCCTGAGCTGAGCTGCCACACGCACAGCATTAACTGTGGGGACAAGACGACCCAACTCGACGTGAAATTGTATCAACTCAAAGTCATCACAGCATCAATGCAACAGGCATTACAGAATGCAGCCAGCTTCCCTGGGGGGATGGGGTGACAAGCTTGGAACAATGACCACTTCACTGCAGAGTGAAGCCACGGCCTTCACAGACTTTGCTCCAGGATTCTCATCTTTCTCCCAGAGGCATGCCCAAAGTCTGCTAGTCCTAGTACTTGGGAGACTGAGACAGGAAGCTCGCAGGTTCAAGACCAGTCTCAGTAACTTAGTGAGACTCTCAGTGACCTAGCAAGGCCCTGTTTCAAAGCAAAAAATAAAAGCTAAAAAGGGGTTGGGGGTATAGCTCAGAGGTAAAATGTCCCTGGGTTCAAATCCCACTACCAAAAAACAAAAAAACCCAGCCATCTAGGTATCCATTGATGGTGGGAACCCACCCAGTCAATTCCTTATTTACTCAGGAGAATCAGCGGGCCCAGAAATGGTGACTAAGGCTCTAAGTCATACAGGTGAGCAGAGGGAGCGCTACAGTCTGGAGCTGAGCCTCCTGAACTCCTGTTTAAAGTTCTGTCAGTTTTTTTTTATAAACAAGACTTATGTTCTTTTCCTTATTCCATATTTTGTCTTTATTACAGAAACCTTGAATCACAGACAAAATTAGTAAAAGATGACGGAACACACACACACACACCCCCTTCATCCAGCTTCAACAATCATCTACTCAGCTAATCTTGTTTTATCTCCACACCCACCTATTCTTCCCACTCCACCCCTACCAGGCTGTTTTGAAGAAAATCCTAGATATTACATCCTTTCACCTGCATTATTTCTGTATGTAAAGCTATATTAGTCAGCTTTCTATCACTGTAACAAAATATCTGAGATAGTAGACTTAGGAACATAAAAAGGTTTACTTTGGCTCACAGTTCTGGAAGTCTGCATCCACGGTCAACTGGCCCCATTGCTGTTAGGCCTGTGACAACATGGCAGCACATAATAATGGGGCACATGGGGACCAAAACAACTCACTGAGTGGTCAAGAAGCAGTAGAGAGTAAGACAGAAGCTGGAGGTCCCACCGTTCCATTCATGGGCACGCCACCTTCCCATGACCTCAAGGTCCCCACTAGGTTCCACTTCTTAAAAGATTCTACCACGTCCTCAAAATACCCACCCCGGAGACTGAGCCCGGCGCACCTCTGTAGGCCTAGCCATTTGGGAAGCTGAGGTAGGAGATAACTTGAGCCCAGGAATTCGGGACCAGCTTAGGCAATGTAGCCAGATACAATCTCAAAGGGAAAAAAGATCCAAACTACAGCAAGCTCTTTGTTATGGTCTGGGTAGAGAAGGCCCCCCGGGGGAAAGCTCCTGTGTTGGAATGTCACAAGGTACAAAGGTGCTGTGACTGGAATGGGCTTTGAGGACCACATCTGTCCCCGGCCCTCCTCTCGGCCTTTCCACTTCCGGCTACTCTGAGTTGAGCGACTTTTCTCTGCCATGCACTGTCACCATCCTTCTCTTTCCTCCTCTAAGTTGTATTTTGGTCACAACGAAGAAAAAGCGAACTAAAACATCCTTAAACAGAGGCACTTTTCAATAAGGGCACACTAAAGTATAACCACACTAGCATTATCATGCCCATGAAGATAAGGAATCACTTAACATGATTATCTAGTAGGAATTCAAATTTCCTCATTTTACAGTGTCTTCTTACAGTTTACTGAATCAGTATCTATATAAACTCTATTTATTGCAACTATCTAATATATGCCTTAAGAGAGAACGAGAAAGAGAGAGAGAAAGACAGAGAGAGAGTGTGTGTGTGTGTGTGTGTGTTTGTGTGTTTTTTACAGATGTGTGCCACCATGTCCAGTTATCTTAAATCTTTTTTAATCTCTAAGACTCCTATCCATCTCTCAGGCTTTCTTTTTTCTTTTTTTCTTTTTCTTTTTTGGTGGTACTGGGGTTCCTAGAAACCCTTCTACCTCCAGGCTACACTCCCAGACCTATATTTTATATATATTTTTATTTGGAAACAGGGTCTCTTACGCCAGCGCGGCTGGCTTCGAACCTGCGCGATCCTCCTGTCTCCGCCTCCCAAGCGCAGGGATTACAAGCGTGCCCACCACACCTGGCTAGCCTTTCTTTTTTTCTAACAATGTATTCATTGCCAAACTTGGATTACTTGTCCAATAGTGTTTCTTCACAATCTGGATACTGATGAGCTTTCTTTTTATCACCCCACAATGCATTATGCCTTTTATAAAAGAAGTGTTTGGACTAACCCATATGCATTCTTTCTTTCTGTGTGCCTGTTTTTCACTCTCATACACATGCACACATATTTGTAAAAGAATCAACAGTAAATTCCTTAAGTATTGACTCAATTCAATGAATATCTACAGAGCATCAATAGGGGCAAGGTTTATGGACTACCAGGGTGAATAAGACATGATCCTTACCTCCAGGATAAAATAATCCAATGTGGGTGATAAACTCAACACCAATAATTCAAGTAAGAAGAGAGAACCACTTAGGGAGACTCTAGGAGAATTCCTAGGATGCTTGGGAACTATGTTAGACTTTTTTTTTTTTTTTTTTTTTTTTGTGGTACTGGGGATGGAACCCAGGGGCCTTCTACCTCCAGGCTACACTCCCAAACCTATTTTATATTTTATTTGGGAACAGGGTCTCTTAAGCCAGCACGGCTGGCTTCGAACCTGCACGATCCTCCTGTCTCAGCCTCCCAAACGCGGGGATTACAAGCGTGCACCACCTCGCCCGGCTTATGTTAGACTTTTTAAAGGATGGTCTGGGACCAAATGGAGCAAGTGAGATACGGCATAGCACACAGCTCGGGCAACGTTAAGAAAGGTGGGAATGTTTCTGGCATATTTAACGTTGATGGCAACACTGGTGAGTAAAAGGTGTTGTGGGACACCAGTATGGTAATAAGAGACTGGACACCTGCCGAGAGGTTTGAAGGGCCACCACGCATGTCTGAAGAAGAGAAAGGCAGGATCTGTATTCCAGAGCATTCAGAGCAGCACAGGAAGTGCATTAGAGATGGGGAATCCAGTCTGGATTTCAGTCATCCGAGTGATGGGGCCCAGAACTAGGCCAACAGGAATAACCCAAGAAAGAAAATGACATGGACTGTCAACTGAAAAACTGGGGCCAGAAGGCAGCGGAAAGAAAGGATACTAAAGGCTGATTTTCAGGTATGGGGAAAAAGAAGAGATAATTGTCTTGAAGAATAAGTATTTCTAAAGGACCTGCTATGTTCATGGGTTGGAAAATTATTACCAATAAAATTACCCCAGTGTTGGAAGGTAAGGCCTAATAAGAGGCAGTTTAGGTCACGGGAGCCTTGCATCATTAATAAATTAATGTGACTATCTCATGAGCGAGCTGGTTGTTGTAAAGGTGGCTTGTTAGAGAAGGAAATCTGGCCTCCTGTTCCACTCTGATCTCTGCCTTTCTTCCTTCGGCCATGGATGACAGCACAAAGGCCCTCCACAGAGGCTGCACGGTGCCCTTGAACTTCCCCGCCTTCAGAACAATGAGCCAAAGAAATTTCTGCTCATTACACATTAGCCAGTCTCCAACATTCTATTTAAACCTTACAGATGAACCTTTCAATGATAAGCAAAGGTCATCCACAGTTTTTGTCCACAGTTAGTAGTGGGCATCTGGGACATCTTGGCTTTAAGGTAAATATGACAGATTCTGGAAAACATCAAAACAATCTACCTTCTTAAATAGAGTCACAGGCTTATCTTGAAATTCCTGAGGCCTTTCATACTCTGGACAAGTGAGTTTGAGACAAAAGGATATTTTCTACTTTCAATTTGGGGGGGGGGGAATTAAAGCCTAAAATTTTGAGACCACCACTGCCCTCCAAAACTTAAATATCACACTTCCATCACTCTGTATTAAACCCACATCAAATATCCACATTCTCTATTGTTTCAAACACAAGGAATGTGGGAAGGAAGGAAGTCACAGTGAATCTATTTGGATAAACTGTTAACAGTTTTTTACATCATGATCTCGATTTCAGAATTCACCACTGATTTTGAGTGTACACACATCATGAGCAGGAGTTTAAGATCACAGATTTCCAAGATACCCATACAGCACTCGAAACAAGCCTCCTTTAATGTATGAAAAATTCTAAGACACATAATTTCCCTTTTATGTAATTAAGAGTCTACAATAGTTTTCTACTAGATAGTGCAAATCCACGTAAGGGGTTAGAGGTATGTTCTGTAACAAGTCCCTTGACAAACTTAACAACAACTACAAAAAAAAAAAAAAAAACCACAGAGTTTAAACTGCCCAGAAGGGTAAGCAGATATTAATCCTCCTTAAATGTTCACTTTTCAATAACCAAAAGAGCTATTTTATTCATTGGATTTCAAATCAATTTTCACAATGGCTTCAATATATCAACAAAGAGTAAATTCCACATGTTTCTGACCAGAAAAAGGTTATAACTTAAAAGTTGATACAGCCGGGCGTGGTGGAACAGGCTTGTAATCCCCGCGCTTGGGAGACGGAGACAGGAGGATCGCGCAGGTTCGAAGCCAGCCACGCTGGCTTAAAAGACCCTGTTTCCAAAAATAAAAAATAGGTCTGGGAGTGTAGCCCAGATATAGAAGGGCTTCCAGGAACCCCAGTACCACCAAAAATAAAAAATAAAAAATAAAAATAAATAAATAAATAAATTTTAAAAGTTGATACATTTAATTTACTGACATTCCTTAAGCAATCTCTTAGATCATGTTTTCCTTAGAGGACTAGATTAAATCCAGGTGTGCTGTATATGTTAAGGTTAATATAATGCCTATCTATATTCTGGGTGTGATTCTGGATGCTCATCTTCCTCTAACTTTTATTTTGCAAAGGATTTTAAGTGGATATATTTTCCCTTAAATCTCATTGGCATAAAGCCTTCCTATCAGTGCAATAAACCCTCACAAAAAGACTGGCTTTGTTTTTTTTTTTTGGTACTGGGGTTCCTGGAAACCCTTCTACCTCCGGGCTACACTCCCAGGCCTATTTTTATACTTTTTTATTTGGAAACAGGGTCTCTTAAGCCAGCGTGGCTGGCTTCAAACCTGCGCGATGCTTGTGTCTCTGCCTCCCAAGCGCCTGGATTACAAGCGTGCGCCACCACGCCCGACGCAAAACTGGCTTTTTATTCAACTATTTGAGATGTCCACAAGATGCCCACATAGCAAAAACAGTTTGAGATTTGGAATCCAAAGCCCCCTCATGTGGGCTACCCATTGGCTGTGTGACGCTGGACATTACTTATTTACCATTTCCTCACTGCACGCTAGGGCCCTGATGGTAGGGGTGTTGTGAGGCTTATATTTGATGTTCCAGTTCTGGTGTCCTACAATGTGGTCCCATTTTGACACCAACTATTCAGAAAAAGCGTCAGAGCCACAGGTCTAAGGGTGCAGTCCCAGGAGCCTGCCCTCAGTCAGATGCCAGTCCCCAGGTCACACATTTCAGTCTGACTTGGCTACCAACTCAGGGTTCCACATAACACCCCTCCGGGTCCAGTAATTCACTAGAATGGCTCGCAGATTTGGGGAAACACTTCACCTGGGTGCATGGATTTATCATAAAGGATACAACTCAGAAACAGCTCAACAGGAGAGATGCCTAGGGAAGCAGTGCATGCAGAGAGAGCACCTGCCCTTACAAACCAGATGCCCCCCCGACCCCAGCATTTAGGGGTATTTGTTGAAGTTTCATTATATAGGCATGGCTGATAAATCAATAAACCCCTTTCTTCTCCCTGAAGTGCAGAATGGGGCTGAAAGTTCTAACCCTTTAATCCTGGTCTAGTCCTTTTAGTAACCAGCCCCAACCTGAAGCTATTAGCAATCAGGCCCCTACCCAGCACACACCTCAGGAGCATGTAAGATACTCAACACCCAAGGGTTCCAAGGATTCTAGAAGCTCTGCACCAGGAAACAAGGACAAAGACCAAATATTTCTTTTTTTATTATACCACAGACTAAAAGTAAAATGTACTGCACCATACAAAAGGTGGCTTCTGGCATTTTAATTAATGTAAAACAGTAGTTAGTTAAACAGGTCCCTCTCCAGCATCACAGAGCAGTCAGATTTAAATGAGGATGGCCCACACCTCCCTGGGGCCATATTCCTTCTAACACTCAGGGGTTGAAGGAATGGGAAAATACTCTAATCAGCACCTGCTGGTATTTCCCTTCATCTCGCTGAGCAGCTTGGAGTTGAGCCATTTAGCACAAGGCTCAACCTTTGGAACAATTAAGTTAGGAAAACTCTTCCTCTAGATAGGAATGAAGGTACCCATCACCTAGATGCTTCTGGCAGGCATTTTGCCACATTGAGGCTAGCCAAACTATTGAATAAAAGCCAGGAAAAGAACCTGGTGACAAAGTAGTGCTTCTCAGCCACCTACAACAAGGTGAGGACAGAAACTGAGAATGAGCGTACTAAGAAACATTTACAGTAATTGGATGGAACAATCCTACATCTGTTGAATTCAATCATTTAAAAGATGGGGCTCATATAGTATGGTTCCTTTATCCACAGAGGAAATGGAGGAGTTCACCCCAAGATTCCCAGGGGATGCCTAAACTGTGGATAGTATCAAAGTCCATATAGACTAGGTGTTTCCTAGACATACATACCTGTGCTAAAGTTTTACCTTTTCACTTAAATAAAGCACTTCACATGTCTCTTTGGCATTGCTCAACAGCCAACACTGCTCAACAGCCAACATCGTTCCTCTTAAGGGCCAGCTGAACACAAGCACCATCACAGACAACAGCGGTTTTGACAATGAAGACAGCTATAAGTGGGCGAGCACAGGGAGGCCACGCTGGACAGAGGGGTGTTCCACACCCTGGGCAGGACCAAACGGGACAGCCCAAGATTTAACATTGCTACTCCTAATTGTTAAGTTGGGTCCTGCACTCATGTGACTTTGTGTCACATGACCTCTGCAGGGCAAGGGAGGGGCTGAAACCCCCGCGAGAATTGGGCGTTCCCGCGAGTAAACCCTCATCTCGCGAGATGCATGCCTTTAAAAGGAGAGCCCGCGTCCTCAAGCTTCGGACAGGCGCGCGGGCCCCACAGTGCCTCGCCCTGATCCCCGGGAGAGCCGTGCCATTAAAACTTTACATGCCACGTGTACCGGACCTCTCTCGTGTTTTTCACACTCTGCCGTACTCACATTATTTTTATTTTACTCGCATTTAATTTTTTATTTTACTTATCATTTGGTGCCGAAACCCGGGAGAACTCTTGGGTCCCTCCGCATTTTTTTTTTCCTTTTTTTTTTTTTTTTTCTGTTTTCTCTTTTTATTTTTACTCTCTTTTTGAGCCCCGGACTCTCCGACCCGCCAGCAGCTCGACTGTGAGGTCCCACACCAGCGCTCCGCTTGCAGGCGTTGCTCCCACCACTGCCGCCGCTGCTGCCCCGTGCCTGCCCGGACCGTAAGCCATCTTTTCAGCCCCGCGCTCTCCGGGAGAGCCGGCGGCCTTCTTCCAGCCCCGAGCTCTGCTGAGAGCTCACGGCCATTTTTTCGGCCCCGCGCTCTGCTGAGAGCTCAAAGCCGTCTTTCCGGCCCCGCGCTCTCCGGGAGAGCCGGCGGCCTTCTTCCCGCCCCGGGCTCTGCTGAGAGCTCGCGGCCATCTTTCCAGCCACGAGCTCTGCTGAGAGCTCACGGCCATCTTTTCGGCCCCAAGCTCTGCTGAGAGCCGGTGGCCATCTTTCCAGCCCCGAGCTCTGCTGAGAGCCGGTGGCCATCTTTTCCCGCCCATGTGCTCTCTTCCGGAGCGCCGGCGGCCATCTTCCGCGGCCACCACCGCCGGGGCGTGCAGGCTCCACCGGCCGCCAGGCTGCTAGTTCCACCCGCCCGGAGCCAGGCTCCTTGGGTGATGCTGGCACCTGTTCTACTTGCTGACCTCCTGCACGGGCCAGGACCTCTGCCTGCTGCTTGGACCTCCTAAAACCGCCGTTCCCGCCTGCCCACGCCGCCCGCCGCTGGAATGGGACCATGCCGCCCGCGGACTGCGCCACACTGCGCGCCTATGTCTTCTCCGCGCCTGGCGTTGCTTAGACCCGCCTGCCGAGGCCGCCTGCCTCCTCCATCTAGGCGGCCGCCACTCTGCTAAACAGCCCCCAGCCCGCCAAGTCCAGCCCGCGCTCCAGCTGGTTCCTCCACTCGGACTCGTGCCCTGGCGCCCTTCACCCTGTGCCTGCCCACCCCTGCTGCCTGGGCCTGGCCATTCCGGTAAGCAGCCACATGGAATTACTGGGGGGGGGGGGGGTCGCCAGCTTTGGCCCGCCATCTTGGACACGTGGAATCACTGGGGGGCCGCCATCTTGGCCCCACCATCTTTAACCCCTCCCACCTCATGCCCTCACTGGAGGCCTCGCCATCCTTAACCCCTCCCACCTCATGGCCTCACTGGAGGCCCCCATCCTTAACCCCTCCCACCTCATGGCCTCACTGGAGGCCTCGCCATCCTTAACCCCTCCCACCTCATGGCCTCACTGGAGGCCCCCATCCTTAACCCCTCCCACCTCATGGCCTCACTGGAGGCCTCGCCATCCTTAACCCCTCCCACCTCATGGCCTCACTGGAGGCCTCGCCATCCTTAACCCCTCCCACCTCATGGCCTCACTGGAGGCCTCGCCATCCTTAACCCCTCCCACCTCATGGCCTCACTGGAGGCCTCGCCATCCTTAACCCCTCCCACCTCATGGCCTCACTGGAGGCCTCGCCATCTTTAACCCCTCCCACCTCATGGCCTCACTGGAGGCCTCACAATCTTTAATCCCTCCCACTTTCCACTCCTAACCAATCCTAGGAGTCGGCGGCCATCTTTCCGGCCCGAGCCAGGCAGCTTGGCACTTGCTCTGCCTGCCAACTGCCTGCGCGGGCCAGGACCTCTGCCTGCCGCTTGGACCTCCTAAAGCACCGTTCCAGCTTGGTTCTCCGGTCACCGCCGGGACCTCTGGCCGGTTTGCCCCACCCGCCCCGAGCCAGGCTCACTGGCGGTGCTCCTCGGGGCCCAGCCTCAGCGTCTGGCACGTGCCTGGAAGCCATTTTGTCTCCACGCCGCGGGCCCGGCAAGCCACGCCGCCTGCGCGCCCCCACTGATCCCGCCAGCCGCCAGTGCCGTCCACACCAGCCACCGGCATCCGCGCGCCCTGGCTCCACCACGCCCCCAGCAGCTTCTCAGCGCTTCTGTCGCAGCCAGCGCTGGCTGGCAACACTTCACTCCGGTAAACTGCCTCCTTCCCTTGGTTAGCGGGTTCCGGACTTGGGTCTTCCGGTCCACTGGGACCTTAAAATCCAAGCGCTTGGTGACCCATTGTCCCATGGTCCACTGGGACCACGCTGCGGATGACCAGGTCATCCTCCGGTTTTGAGAAGGAATGAAGACGTTCTTCCCTATCTCTTAACCTCTGTTTCCGAACGATTGAGCAGGGAAATCGGGGACGCCCATTTCCTGTTCTTCGTTTCCGCCCGCGAACCATTTATGGGGAGTCGAACCTTTATACTAGCAGATGCCCTGAGAGCCTGTCTGCCTTGATACGAGTTGGGAAATAGGTTGCGGTGGCCCAGGAATAGTTAGGAACTTTTATAAGCGGTCTGGTATCCTTCCAAATGCTCTCCCCCATCAGCTTCCATTTATTTTCCCGCCAGCTGCCATTTTGTGATGGCGCGTAGTCACTGCCTGGTGATGTCACAGTCGCCATCTTGGCCCGCGCCAGACTGCAATTTTGCTGGGTGGCCCGCTCGGGCGCGCCCTAGGTGCTGTGGGAAACGCCGGGGCTGGGGCGACACCCTCTGCCCGTGGGGAGTCTGCGTTGCCATTCTTGCCGGACACCAGCCCCGGGACGCGCTCTTTGTGAGTATAGGTCCGTCACAGCTGACAGAACCTTAACATAGCATCTAAGTTTTAATTCCAGAGAGAAACAGGCAGAGATGGAGCGTACACTCTTGACTTTGCCAAAAAGCAGATCCCTGGTAGCTGCCCTTTGGCTGGCGGTGGCGGCTCAGCCCCCCTGGAGCGCCACCTAGGTGTGGAGGACTGCAACAACAACTACCTCCAGGAGCCTGCCTCAAGTGGGGCAAAGCCACGCCTACCAATCAGACTGCTCGGCGTGTGGCCAGGAGGGCCATTGGAACAGTGCCCTTGGAAAAGGGTGAGCCCCAGGTGCCTCAACACAGGGGGAGCACCTTTCCAGACCAGGCCCCGCCGCTGGCCCTACTCAGCCTGGCTGAAGACTGATGGCTCCTGGATCCCTCAACCTCCATCCTCTTTGCCAGCTCAGGGTAGCTCTCCAGGTACTGAGTAAGCCAGTCTCCTTTTTGGTCGCCTGCTCAATCTCATGATTTGTTTTTTTCTTTAATAGCCCTTGCCTGTTCAAGCCTCCTCAAGCGCACATCACTAAGCTGTCCAGGGTAACCTCCAATTCGCACTGCAGCTATGCACCCACCTGCACCCCCTTCTGGGGGACTGAACTCCCGACTCCTCCCGGCCTGGGGCCCCTGACGACGCCCCTTGACAGCAGGAAGAAGCTAGAGGGTCCAATCGTCATCCATTATCCCTACCATCAAAAGGCCGGAATGTTAAGTTGGGTCCTGCACTCATGTGACTTTGTGTCACATGACCTCTGCAGGGCAAGGGAGGGGCTGAAACCCCCGCGAGAATTGGGCGTTCCCGCGAGTAAACCCTCATCTCGCGAGATGCATGCCTTTAAAAGGAGAGCCCGCGTCCTCAAGCTTCGGACAGGCGCGCGGGCCCCACAGTGCCTCGCCCTGATCCCCGGGAGAGCCGTGCCATTAAAACTTTACATGCCACGTGTACCGGACCTCTCTCGTGTTTTTCACACTCTGCCGTACTCACATTATTTTTATTTTACTCGCATTTAATTTTTTATTTTACTTATCACTAATAGCATAAAATTTAAATTTAAACTGTATGAGTTGATTATTTTTGGAATTTTTCACTTAATATTTTCAGTCCCAGGAAAGTAAAGGGGGAGGTGGGTCCAATGACTACTATATTTGACTTTGTAAAATTTATTTTGCTAGTAACTTCATTTGTACTATATTTTTATAAAAAAATATTAACCATCATTGGTTTAGATTGGGAGAGGGAATTGAACCCAGAGGTATTCTACCTCTAAACCACACTCCTAGCCTGTTTTATTTTATTTTTTTTTTAATTTTGAAACAGGGTCTCACTAAGTTGCTGAAGGCCTTGCTAAGTTACTGAGGCTGGCCTCACACCTGTGATCCTCCTGGCTCAGTCTACCAAGTACTGAGATCACGAGAGTGAACCACAATGCCTGGCTTAGTTTGGCTTTTTAAAAAATGAAAAGAAAAAAGGCTCCTTTCTCAGCTTGAGCAACACTAGCCTTAAAAAAAAGAAAAGAAAGAAAGAAAAAGAAAATCTAATGAGAAATTGAACCACAGCCCAAATCAAATCTTAGCTGAACTCTTAATCTCTCCAGTTCAGTGAGCCAATAGCCTTCCTTCAGCCTGGTCAAGTTGAGTTTTTCTGCCACTTATAATTGAAACTATTCTACCTGATACAGGAAATAAAGTATCTACTGGGCCCAAATAAGGTGAGGGAGAGGACAAAGATGGAGTCAGATAGAGCCCCAGCCAAGAGAATTCCAAGCATCCCATGAAACTAAACAGAAACTCACTGGACGATATAAAATCAGATAAAGCTTTTCACAGCCCTGCAATGAAATGGCCACCTTGGAGGGTTTCCTTCCTTGAAACAGTAAACTCATGCACACACATCATTGTTTCACCCATCTCAGAAACTGTCCACTTTGAGCTGAGTTATCTTGAAGCAAATGTCACACAGTATCCAGTGATTTCATTTTCCTAAGTGTGGTCAATGCTTTACAGACTAAAGCTTCCAAAAAGGGGAACTGGCCAAATGACAATTTAGAAGTGGGAAAGAAACGGGAGTTATTTCAAAGCAGCCTAGGATAAGAAGAAATCTTTCTCTAAAATGCACCCTCATAACACTCTCCAACCTGCAGTCATTTCAACTAATGGCTTTCACTGTGCTTATGCTAAAATTTGGCTGATTTATTCTTATATTATCTTACTCGGGTGTGTTCCAAAAAGAAATAGTAAGATAAATATTACTGTAGGTCTAAAAGAAATAAAGATAAGGACCAGAAATGGGAAGAGTTACAAAAGAATGAAGAATGAACTTTGCTAAGAAAAATGTTGACTACTTTTATATGTTCTTAGTAATCCAAGACATCCCGAAAACAGACTGACGTTATTCTCAATGAAAATTCCAGTTCTAATAGGCGGGGTAAGTCATGGGGGAAATATCCACCCTAAATAAACCAGTTCAAGGCCAGGGAACTCCTAAACCCCTTAGCAATATGATACAGTCTCTGCTTAGTGAGGTATTCAGGATGGACAGAGCCATTCAAAAGTTTCCTAACTGGGATCCAGAAACATTATTGGGGTCTGTGTCTAATGCAGACACTTTCTATTTCTCTCTCCATTTTTATGAGGATTTTTAAAATTACTATATAATAGTATAAGCATACCCTAGGCCATCCAGACTCCAATCTTATTACAGGACTGTAATCTCTATTCCAATGCTTGGGTTCGTAAGCACGCCGGAACCAGGATGCCTTAACGTAAGAGCAGACCTCATTTCACTGTGCCTGAGCTCCTGCGACCCTCAGAGGTCAACATGCTCTCAGGTCTGAGAAACCCAAGCCTAGTAACTATATATTCTCTATGTGAGAAGAAGAATGAGTACGTGGTAGTGAAGAGCTGAGAAGCACACAACGGCCCTTCATAATATTTCTAACAAAAATGTACCATCTTCAGTCATGAGGAAGCTACCAAAAAACTCAAACTGCGGGGCATTCTATGAAATAATTTCCAAAGAACTCTTTGGAAGTATCGAGCTCATGAAAGACAGTGACTGAGATGTTGGTCCCTATGAAGGAGACTAAGGGAACAACCGAATGCAACGGGTAATCCTCGATGGGATTCTAGACCAAGAAGGGACAGTAATGGGCCATCAACTGGCCAAATGGGCATAAGGTCTACAGATGACGGCTTTATGCCAATGTTTTAACTTCCTGACAATGATTAGACATGATGTTAATGTTTAGAAAATGTGGGTGAAAAATACAGAACAATTCTTTGCTTTGTGTTTGCTAACTTTTTGAAAGCCTGATATTATTTCAAAATGAAAAGTTAAAAAGAATGAAACATTTAAAGCAGACAAAGAAGATGGAATGGGCCAACAAAATCAAAGCCCAAAGAGCTAGAAGGCATTCACCTGTACAATGTCTAATAAAGTGCAACTGACTGGATATCCAAGACCTCACAAGGATGTAACCCACTAGCCATGCCAGGTTCCCATTTGGCTTCCTGTGCATGTAGGTTTAATCTAGTGCTCATGTCTGCATCCCTTCCCAGCTCTAGTCTTCACACTAACATTAACCATCTGGCTTTTTTTGCAGTATTAGGGATGGAACCCAGGGGCTTTCTACCTCCGGGCTACACTCCCAGACCTATTTTATATTTTATTTGGAAACAGGGTCTCACTAAGTTGCTGAGAGCCTCACTAAGTAGCTGAGGCTGACTTAAAACCTGCGCGATCCTCCTGTCTCAGCTTCCCAAGCGCTGGAATTAAAAACGCGCGCTACCACTCCCAGCCCCAGCCCTATTTTTTTATTCTTTATTTGGAAACAGGGTCTCACTGAGTTGCAAAGGGCCTCACTGAGTAGCTGAGGCTACCCACGAACTGTGATCCTCCTGTCTCAGCCTCCCAAATGCTGGGATTACAAGCATGCGCCACCATGTCCGGCTTGGCATTTTAGTTTACATGAGTCTCTTGTGACTTGGGTTATCAAGAACCTGTTTCCCTCCCACCCAGAGTTCAACCACTGGATAGACATGCTAAAAAAAAAAAAAAAAAAAAAATCACTAATTTTTCTGGATTATCAAAGCTAAGTACTAGACCCAGGACTGTGGTGATGAGAGCTGCTTGCTGGCTCTGCCTTACACAGAGATGGTTCTGCTGGCCTGGACCACCCACACAGGGCTTTGTTCTACAATTTCTTGCAAAGGTAACAGGCAGTTACATCAAAAAACAAAACAAAAACATGCAAACAAAAAGGCCCTGCAATCCAGGTACAGTCTCTCTGAGAAACAGGGGAAGATGTAATAGCAAACTTCAAATCTTGCTGAATAGAGATTTGGAGGGCTAGCAGGCTGAGGTCAATACCACTTCATAAGAGTCCATGAGGACCAGCATCCACAGTGACCCACAATAAGCCCTATAAAATAAATCCAAACAGCCTTCCTCTACTTCACATCCTTTAGCAGTGTCCTGCTGCATTTTTTTAAAAGCCAACTTCCTGGTCATGGTCTGGCATCCTGGCCTGTGGCTGCAGCTCTAACACCTCTTCTGGCATCCCTGCCCCTTGCACTAGCAGGCTGCTCTCCCTGAGCCAGCCTTGATGGCTGCTTCAAAGCCTGGATGCAAACTGTGCCCTTGAATGTCTCCCCACGCTCCCCCACACACAGCTAGCTCCTCTACTCTTCAGGATTTACTGGGGTTTCTGTGTGAAGATTACACGGTCTGCAGAGGCTTCGCTGAGCATCCCTGGGCACTGGATGAGGTCATCAGTGTGGTGCTCTCCTGGCCCCCTTGCTTGCCTCCTCACAGAACCCACCAGCATTTCTAATTCTCAGTTTGTAAGGCTCTTGGCCTCCCCATTAGACTGGGATCCTGCAGACAGCCGTCTAAGTCTGGTTTGCACATCATCGCAGCCCAACGACCCGCACAGACCAGGCACACGTCCTTGATTTGAAATGTCGAGATGACTTCCCTCTACCTGTGCCTGAGATCTACCACTGCTTCTTCTCTCACCTGATGAACAGGGTGGAGGTCGGAGGGGATCTGCCCGGCAAAAAGATGCTAAGTTGTCAGTTTTTCTTCAATGACACTTTTTGACTGTCAAGTCAGCTCATTTTAGGATACATCCTGAAAACCTTCAGATTGAAAGGTACAACATCAAGAAAGGAAATGCTTCTAAAATTAACATACTACACTCTTTTCACTCAAGATAAAGCTACACTCATCGTTACACTTTCACTTCCCTCTGCAGGCTCCGTGCCTTCTCTTTCAAAATCCCAGTTATGACCACCGCAAGGACATTCCGCCCCTTTCTCAAACACCAAAGACTCTGCGAATAACTTTCATGAAAATCAATTTCAACGATGGCTAAAATTCTACCTATGCTGACATGAAAACCTTGCTTCTTTCTCAACTACGAACTAACAAAAGCAAGATACATCACGACTTCCAGGAACCCCAGTACCACCAAAAAAAAAAATAATTAAAAAAGAATTTTAATTTAATTTTTTTTTATTTTTTATTTTTTGGTGGTACTGGGGTTCCTGGAAGCCCTTCTACCTCCGGGCTACACTCCCAGACCTATTTTATATTTTTGAAACAGGGTCTCTTAAGCCAGCGTGGCTGGCTTCGAACCAGCGCGATCCTCCTGTCTCTGCCTCCCAAGCGCGGGGATTACAAGCGTGCGCCACCACGCCCAGCTAGAATTTTAATTTTAAATATTAAAAGTTAGCTAATGATCAAAGACTTAAGTAGCATATTGACCCTCATTCTCCTTATCTCCCACTCCCAGACTATGTTTCACTGGCACCAGCTAAATTCTTCTGTGCCCAGGCAGAGAAAAAAAAAAAGAAACCAAAAGCTAAGATATCATAAGGGATAACTAGATGGATTCCTATTGACCAGGGAAGACACTTGATAATTCAAGAGGATGTTGGTTCCTTCCTTAGCAGAAAACTACACTTTAGCGAATCTGCTTTAGAAAACATCTCTAATGAAACAGCCATATTCCCAATACATGCATTATATACAGCAATATCTGGCCTCTACATGCAAAGCCTAATCAGTAATTCAGAAATGGAGGAACACATGAGCCTTACCCTCAACAACAGGATAAAGAGAGGCATGGTAACAGCTGACTGCAGGGGCACACGCCTGTAATCCCAGTTACTCAGGAGGCTGAGGCAGAAGGATCCCAAGTTCAAGGCCTGAATGGACAATTTAGCAAGACTGTCTAAAAGTAAAATTAAAAAGGGCTGAAGGTGTAACCCAGTGGTAAAGTGCTTATCTAGCATATGTAAGGCCCTAGGATTAATCCTCAGTACTGCAAAATAACAAAAAGACTTGCATAAACACATACACACACACACACACACACACACACACACACACACACACCTTGGTACTATGGTTTCTAACCTGTGTGTGTGTGTGTGTGTGTGTGTGTGTGTGTGTGTGTGTGTGGTACTGGGGATTGAATTCAGGAGCATTCTGCCTCCGAGCTATACCCTAAGCCCTATTTTTTATTCTTTATTTTGAAACAGGGTCTCACTGAGTTTGCAAAGGACCTCACTAAGTAGCTGAAGCTGGCCACGAACTGTGATCCTCCTGTCTCAGCCTCTCGAAAGCTGGGATTTCAAAGTGCGCTTCCACGCCCAGCTCTAACCTTTCTTAAGTCAGAGAATCTTATGACTGCTTTAGCCTTCTGACAGGGGAGGGTATATTAAAGAGTTTCTTTTAACTGATCCGTGTTTAACCATCCTGACAGGTTAACCAGCCCATCCTACGCTCTGCAGAACACAATGACTGATGTTCTAGACCACTCCAAGGGCTGATAGGAGCGCCGGCCTGCACACTGTTACCAGTCGCCCATGAAGTAAGTAGAAATGGAGGGTGGGCATTTAGAAGCATGCAGCGCCACTGGATGTGGCCGCACCAGCGGGGAGCGTGAGCGGCAGCCCACATCACTGATGGCCCTGCCAGCTGACATGGTGACTTTACCCAGCCATCCCTCATCAAGCTCCAGAGAACCACAGTGATAATTTAAGGTTAGTTCAATGAGTATAATGTAAAGTATCTACTGGTAAAGCATTTCTTATATTGAAAGATTATTTAAATTTAATCATAAATTTACAGGACAAATGACCGGAATTGGCCACTGAGGAAGTAGCCAACTGAGGATGAATTTTGATGCTTCAGCGACACTTGCTGCATTCTGAGAACAAATTAAAAATGAACACCCTGAGTGTACCAAAACTGCTCTTTAAAATGCCCTTTTTAGGGCCGGGCGTGGTGGTGCACACTTGTAATCCCCGCGCTTGGGAGGCGGAGACAGGAGGATCGTGCAGGTTCAAAGCCAGCCGTGCGCGCTGGCTTAGGAGACCCTTTTTCCAAATAAAAATTATAAAAATAGGTCTGGGAGTGTAGCCCGGAAGGTAGAAGGGCTTCCAGGAACCTCAGTACCACCAAAAAAAAAAAAAAAAAAAAAAAAAAATGTCCTTTTTGGAGGGATATGGGGGCGCATGCCTCTAATTCCAGTACTTGGGAGGCTAAGACAGGGGGATAGAAGGTTCAAGGCTAGTTCACAGTAACTTAGCAATAAACTGGTTCAAATTTTTAAAAATTAAATTGAAGGGCTGAGGTCTGTAGCTCAGTGGTAGAATGGCCCTTGATTTAATCCCCAGTAACAAAATAAATAAATAAATAAATAACAAAAAGAAAAAGAAATAAAATTAAATGTCCTTCATTGCCATCAATATCCCTTTGTAATTTCAGTTCCTCTGCCACGAATGCGACTAAAACCAAACCAGAGAGAGTTTAGACGTTTCGCTTTGCTTCAGCCCCGAAACAAGCCATCATTAACCCCGCCTACAGTGGGTTAACAGGCAAGAAGTTAAGCTCTGACATCAAAGACTTTACTCTCAACACGTATGGAGTCTGTTCCAAGTACACACAGAGACATTTAATAGAGAGAGTTGCCAATTCACTCACAATTTCTTGTTTCGTTGCAATTGCAATAAAAAGTTAGCGAGAGTAACAGTGATGTTTACATGAACGGCCTACACATGCATGCTTTCAAAGAACATGTTCAGAGTTTATATTTTTCCTTTTTTATGTTGATTCTAACTATATTTACTAAAGCATAATTCCATTCCTGTTGTTTCTGAAACTAAGTTTAAAAATTAAGGCTGTATTTTGTAGATCATTCATTTATTTATTAATTAATGATTACTTATTAAAGTACGGGCCAATGACGGATTGACACATAAAGGACAGACCTACACTGTGTGTGGGGTAAGACGCAGGGACGGACACTCCACAGTAAAGCATGGCCCTCCCTGGGTTAGATGTGCTTATTCCTAATATTGTCAGTTGATCTTATAATTTAATTTTGTCTGCATAGCATATTGTACATAACCGTAAAATGTGAGTTCAGAAAAATAAATGTTTCTGTGGAAATGAAGTTGAATACTTGAATGATTTGGAATAATCCAGTAAAAGTAAACCACTAAAATCAGTGCAATTATATTCAGTGTGAGGCAGAAAGGACAAAGGACTAGAAGGCGAATCATGGGACTCAAAGAATTCTGCAATGGTATCTCACCAGAACACGTGTACATGTGCGTGTGTGTGTGTGTGCGTGCACTTGTGTGTATGTTTACTGGGAATGGAACCCAGGGGCATTCTACCTCTGAGCTACATTCCCAGCCCTATTTTATTTTTTCTTTTGAAACCGGGTCTCTCTTACTAAGTTGCTGAGGCTGGCCTTGAACTTCCAATCCTCTTATCTCAGCCTCCCAAGCACTGGGATTACAGGTGTGCACCACCATGCCCGGTGCCAGTTCCTTATAGTTGTTTTTTTGTTTTGTTTTGTTTTTCCTTGCAGGTCTGGGGATGGAACCCAGGGGCATTCGACCTCTAAGCTATACCCCCTGCCCTACTTTTTTTCTTTATTTTGAAACCAGGTCTCACTGAGTTGCAGAAGGCCTCATTAAGTACCTGAGGCTGTCCACAAACCGTGATCCTCTGGTCTCGGCCTCCCAAATGCTGGGATTACAAGCGTGTGCCACGTCGCCCAGCTCCCTTATAGTTCTTTTTTAAATTTTTTTATTGGTGCATTGTATTCATACATCATATTGGGGTAAAAAACTTGGAGCAAACAAGGCAACCTAAAGGAAGAGAAAGGAGGGGAGAAAAGGAAAATCTTTAAAACACACAATGTACTTAAATATATCGAAGTCAACCACTAAGCCTTATAGTTCTTATAGCACTTTATAGCAAACCAGACTGAAACTGTGCAGACCACACATCATGAATGCATACGGTTTTTGTACAAAAAATAACATGGATACCACTTACCAGGACTTGGCCCTGTATCAGAAATCAGTAAATTCATGCTTGAGTTTAAAATAAAATGTTTCAGATATGAATGTAACACTTTTTACACTTCTCCACCTTAAATAACTGACCAGATGCTGGTCATGATAATCCCACATAAAAGAGCTTATACTGTAAATACAAAATTCTAAACAGAATATTCAAGAGAGTCTGGCCTCCTGGCTCGGTTAAGGAGACATAAATGGTAGGTGATAAAACAGAGACAAAAGGCAATGTATGGAAAGACTCACACCAATCACAGGAAGCAGAAGGAGTCCCAAAAAAGCTCTAACCAATTAAAGAAAATAAAACAATTTGCAAAAAATGCAAGCTTCTCTCTTTCTTAGTAACATTTTATCCACAGTCAATTCCTGCAGGGAACCTACTTTTTAGCAGCTAACAGCACTAACCAAATTAAAACAGAGCCCATGTGGGGATAAACTCAGTCACAACAGAGAGAAAGCATCTTCTTCTACTTCTTTTTTTTTTCCTAGCAGAGCCCAAAGATCAAGAAGTAAAAGCAGAATCTAAAAGTGGTGTGCACTGGTCCCTGATGAGACACTGCAAAACACTTTTTTACTATCACTCTGACAGAATGTCAGCAGTCCTGAGCCATGAACCAAGGTGATTTAAAGCCAAGGGCGTAGTTTAATTCTGAATTAAGACTTTTTATAACTTATTCACATTGGCCCACAGGTTAGGATTAGTTCTTAATTTGGTGTTAAGAAAAATAAACCAAATAATGAAAACTGTAATAGTATGATGAGGGAAATTAGCACATGAAGGCTCATTTCATAAAGTATTCTGGGTTAACAAAAACTAAAATGATAGGGGGAAATGTTTAAGATCTTATTAATAGTTAAATTGAAATCACTGATGAGCAAATAAGGCAGCCTAACTGAGGGGGAAAGGAGGGGAGAAGAGGGAAATTCCCTAATGTACAGGATGTACATTAACAAACAAATCAAAGCCAATCACTAAGCCAAACATGAGAAGGAGGGGGGGAGGAATGGGGTGGGAAGTGGGGAAGGGCTAACTGAGTGATGTGAGCATGCATGCCTCCACTATCTTGTACTCCATTAAGAAGCATGACTACAATGCACCAATCAAAAAAGAAATAACGAAACACAAACTTATCTGCAACCAACATTCAGAGTGTCCTGCTCCTACTGGGCAGCATTGGGACTTAGATGAATTATAACAAGATTTCACTCCCAATTATATTTGCACAAAGACAGTAGAATGGAAATAATATATATTACAGAACGCGCGCGCGCGCACACACACACACACACAGAGGGGATGTTCAGTGGTAGAGCCTGTGCCTTGCATGCATGAGGTCCTGGATTTGAGAACACACACACACCCCACCCCACCCAAAGGCAGGAAGCTGGGAAATGCCTAAACAGGTGGTGGGGAACTCTAGGTAGATGTTCTGGGTAGACGTTCTCTGGTTCTGGCTCTGCCAGTAATTAGCCCCAGGGCCCTGTGGCAGTGGCTTGCCCTCATTTCGGGTCTAATCTGTGAACTCAAGGAGTCAGTTTAGGTGCACACCACAGATGTTATATGCTTCAAGATTCTCTAGAGTAACCCCACATGAGATCTGCCCAAAGAAATTTAGACACTCACTGATTCCACTGACAGTTAATTCTGGTCATGAAACAAAAGAAACACTGGGAATTCATGCAGCCCAGGAAACAAAGTCAGGCACACCACCAAGCCTTCTTTTTTTTTTTTTTTTTTTTTTTTTTTTGGTATGAGAATTAAACCCAGTAGCATAGGGCATTCTACCTCTAAGCCACATTCCAGTCCCATTTTTTTATTTTATTTATTTATTTATTTACTTATTTACTTTGGTGATACTGGGGTTCCTGGAAACCCTTCTACCTCCAGGCTACACTCCCAGACCTATTTTATATTTTTATTTGCAAACAGGGTCTCTTAAGCCAACAAGGCTGGCTTCAAACCTGCGCGATCCTCCTTTCTCTGCCTCCCAAGCGCGGGGGTTCCAAGCGTGCACCACCACGCCCGGCTAATTGTTTTATTCTGAAATAGGGTCTTACTAAATTGATAAGACTGGTCTCAAACCTGCGATCCTCCCATCTCAGGCTCCCAAGTACAGGGATTAAAGGCGTGCACCACACTACTCCCAGCTTTTAATATTTCACCAAGCTTTTTTCCCATTTTAAATGCATTTTAATTATTCAAATTAAATTGCTCAGTAAAAGTAAAGCTTACTGTCTGTTGGAATTATCAGTTTCATTAATATTTAATAAACAACTTTGGGCATGATACATTCTTTTTTGTGTGCTATATGAGTTTTTTGTAGGGGGGGGGGGTCCTGGAGATGGAACCCAGGGCCGCTTGACCTCCGAACTATACCCCCTGCCCTATTTTGTATTCTTTATTTTGAAACAAGGTCTAAGTTGCAAAGGGCCTCATTAAGTAGCTGAGGCTGTCCACGAACCAGGATCCTCCAGTCTCAGCCTCCCAAGCGCGGGGATTACAAACGTGTGCCACCACGCCCGGCTTTATTTTTTATTGGTGCATTGTAGTCATACATCTTAATGGAGTACAAGATGGTGGAGACATACATGCACACATCACCCAATTAGCCCGTACCCAATTCCTGGCCCATTCCCTCCCCATCCCTCCTCCCTATGCTTGGCTTAGTGATTGACATTGATATGTTTATTAAGGCACATCATGAATTTTCCCTCTTCCCCCCTCCCATCCCTTCAGATCACCTTATTTGCTCATCTATAGTATCCCCTTTTTCATCTAGAGTTTTTCCTATGACTTATTTTCTCCCTAGCTTTCACATATTAGGGAGAGCATCCAATTTCTTGTTTTTTTGTGACTGACTAATCTTTAATATGTCATCAAAAAATGCAAACTGCAATACAACTTTTTAAAATATTCTGCCTAGCCAGGCGTGGCGGCACAAGCTTATAATCCCAGTACCTGAGAAGCTGGGTCAGGAGGAGTCTTACAGATTCGTGGCCAGACTCAGTGATCTAGTGAGGCCCTGTTTAAGACTAAAAAAATAAATAGGACTGGGTGTGTAGCTCAGAGGTAGATCCCCAGGACCACAAAAATAAATAAGTAAATAAGTAAATAAATATTAAAAATATTTTGCCTTAAAATAGTTTCCCTTAATTTTATAATTAATAAAAATTTATCTTATAAAAAAGGAGAAAAATGTATTGAGATAAAGGAGTTAACAGTGTTTAAGGATTCCTTTGTTGACATCCTTATCTCTGCTTATTCTACGTTAAAAATCTTTGTCTTTAAATCACAGAAAACACACACTGCAGCTATAGCCTGGGCCCAAGTCCCACTTCCCAGGTGTGTACCCCAGAAAGTATCAGGTTCCCCATCCATGACATTGTTAGTATGGTCTCAGTCCCTCCTGTGGTTGTTGAGAGTTAGTATGTACAAAGCCTAAGTACAAGGATCTGGCACACAGAAGAACCTATACCTGTGTTTGCTCATATTTTATGTTAAACAACTTTATGTTTAACTAAAAATACATGTTTACTAAGGTCATGCTTTAGATTTAGGACATCCCACTAGCAACAAGGTAGCCATGTTGGGGTGGGGCTCCATTGCTGAGGAGGGTCCCTGATGGTGTGGCTTTAGGGGTTTTATCTCTCTCTCTCTCTCTCTCTCTCTCTCTCTCTCTCTCTCTCTCTCCCTCCCTCCCTCCCTCCCTCCCTCTCCCCCTCTCTCTCTCTCTCTCTCTCTCTCTCTCTCTCTCTCTCTCTCTCTCTCTCTCTCTCGACTGTGGCCTCCATGATGTGAGAACAATGAACTTGCTCCCTCCCTTTGCTTCCCACAGCCATGTGAGCTCTGTAGACCCAGCCTGACATGAACTGAAACTCTGAAATCTCCAGAACCATGAGCAAATCAATCTTTCTTTCTCTAAGCTGTGTGTGGTCAGGCTTATTGGGTCATGGCAGTGACTTAAACAAGTAGCATACCAAATAAAAACCATACATACATCAAGAACCCAAATCACTTGATACAAATGTATCAATGTTGAACAATGACAGATTGAACATTCCTCCTCAAACCAAAAAGCACGAGTTGAACCATAATGCTCAAAAATAATTAAATTTTGAAGCATTTTACATTTTGGATTTGGAGATTAGGCATGCTCTACTGGTAGTCTATGCAAATTTTCAAAATCAAAAAAAACTCCAAAATTTGAAACAGTTCTGGTCTCAACCATTTCAGATGGGACATTCAACCATAAACAATAAGGCAATTCCAAGTTTCTTATATGACTGTAACTTTACTTAAATATTTTCCTAAGACCCCAAACCTTCATCAGTCTATCTAATAGACTTTCTAAAGCAACTGAGGCTGTAAGTCATTCTCCACCAAGAACCTTTAAAGAGTGCAGTCTACAGGGTAAACTTACAACCCAAGGCTGGGTTCCAGTCCCACCCACACTAGAACAAGCCTCTGGCACCCTGTACTTCCAGTACTTAGAACAGTTTGTGATTCTAAATCTGAGTCATTATTTTATTAATGTCCTTTTCACCCACTAGGCCGAAAGCCGGGAGGCAAGGTCTGTGTTTTATCCACGCACACCCTGCAGATGCTTGGTCTCCGTGGGGCGAATGAACCTCATCTTCCATCAAGGCTCACCACACCTAATACGCACAACCCTTCACGGCTTGTGAAACTCTCAGCAATGTTCTCCTCATACGCCTTTGGGAAAGGCAGGGCAGATGAGGAAACCGAGGCTCTTAAGTTCACTGAATCACCCCAGGTCACATTCTAAGGAAGTGGCA
Organism: Muscardinus avellanarius; assembly: GCF_963383645.1. Taxonomy (NCBI): domain Eukaryota; kingdom Metazoa; phylum Chordata; class Mammalia; order Rodentia; family Gliridae; genus Muscardinus; species Muscardinus avellanarius. The sequence goes on along the minus strand of NC_137791.1, from coordinate 104,989,862 downwards.
AAGAACTAAATGATTTCACTCTTAGTCTGGGGTTTCTCCCAAAACATTCTGATGCCTACCTTAAACCCAATGCCAACGCGGAGGCCTTGGTCCCGCCTTACATTCTCTAGCCTCTGCAGTTCTTAGCTTTCCCTTTTACCCAGACACCTGCCCCCTTCCTCCCTCCCGCCCCACTTTTCATTCATTAAACAAAACATATTAGGGACTCTGGTTGGTGACCAAAGGCTCCTTCTCCCTGTGGGCCACCACTGTGCTGTCTAGGGCCTCTGCTACTGCAGGGATGCCAAATGATTCACACAACAAAACGCCTTCTGTTGTACAGGCGTTTATTTGTTATCTGAGTGCAAGAGTGATCACCTGCTAAGTGCCTGCTTTGAACCAAATGTGGTTCATGCCTCCAGGGGCCATGTGTTGGAGGCTTGATTCCCAGTGTGGTGATGTTGGGAGATGGGTGGACCTTTAAGAGGTGGGGCCCAGTGGGAGGCTCTTAGTTTATTGGAGGTGCTGCCCTTGGAAGTGATCACAGTAGGTCTCACAGCACCCTGAGTTATTCTCACCAGAACAAGTAAGAATGTGCCCAGCCCCTGAATCTGGCTCTGGGTTCCTCTCATACCCTGTCGTCTCTCCCTCTGCCACATGCTCCAGCCATTGTGCTCTGAGGTCCTTACCAGAGCAAAGACAATACCACCACCACCCCTCCAACCTCCAGAACAATGAGCTAAATAAACCTCTTTTCTTTATTAGGTCATCCAGCCTCCAGTATTTCATTATAGTAACAAAAAATTGACTGATTCAGTACCGTAATGAGTGTGGTTTCAATGAAAACCGTCCAGTTAGGACACTGGTAGCCTAGCGGTCTGAAAATCTACTATTATTTCTAGGAAAGAATGACAATGTCAATTAACAAGCAAAGAAACTCCTGCCATTCACAGAGCCTCAGGTGTCCTAGGGGCCTCTACTGAGATGTAAAGCAAGCACTAATACCCACCAAAAGAACATAATTACATCATTTTCAAAATGTATGTGAACTCAATCTGCATATCATCATTCAAGAAATAAATTCCACAAAAATATTCACGAATTACCCCTAGATATCCATCAGGGCATTAGATAAGTAACAGTCCTTCTCAAACTTGTCAGCAAAAAGCACACACAATTCAAATGGATACAACACATCTGGGGTTCGCATGCCTCTGGATTACCAGCACAGAACCCCAACTCCAACTATATCCACAATAAACCTGCAGTGATCCTCATGAAATATAGGATCAATTAAATGCTGGTGCAAGAAGTGTAATGCAGAGTAACTGCCATATTAACACTCCCAGAAGATAAATCACCAAAGACTTTAAACAAGTGCAAATCGATTCTATGAATATTTAACACCACCGGCTTTATTTAAAATTTCCCATGACAGACATATAGTAGCATCAAAAAGAACTACAAAGAGTTAAGAATGCTAGATTACATTAGAATTCAAAAGTAAGGAAGACAGCTGCCTAGGAACCTTCCAGGATTGGAAGATTGGAAATGACAGTCTTTTAAAGCCTCGGGGTAAGCATACAAAGCAGTGTTCGACAATATGGTAACTCATTACACAGTTTAATAGAAACGATGCCCAACTCATCCTCTGCTTTCACACCTAAATTTCAAGGCTGAATCTCAGAGGCCAGCCTCAGACAAGACAAAAAGGCAGGTTGTAGGAACAAAATATCTCTTGGAGTGGACAGAACCTGAGACATCATTTGTCTCCAGATGAGGACTTTCTCTCAGTAAGTAGAAGGAACATGTCGGCTTCTACCTCTATATCCAGCCAGGATGGCAGCCGCGCTCCTCCACCGGGGTTCCCATGGGTCTGGAATAAGCCTAGGTAACCTCATAGCCAGCAGGTCGTGTGTGATCGCTCCAGGGTCTTTAAGAGGGAAGGTAAACTTCTCTAGTGTTTTCTTGTACCTTCCAATAGACCAGAGAGACCTGCCCAAGGTGTCCAATCACTCCACTCTGATCCTCTTACAAGGGAGGAATGTGTAAATCCTGCAGAGGAGCCATGGCCATCTTCCAGGAGCTCTGTGAGGAAAAACTTCCTGGGATTGGATGCAGAGTTCTTCTTACAGCACCATTTAGTTCAACTTCTTCCCTGCCACCTCCAAGTAAGAAAAGGTCCCCTTTCTCACACACACACACACACACACACACACACACACACACACACACACACTCACTCATATTAGATAAATTTTGAGTTAACAGAACAGGAATGCTCCTAAGTTGGTGCCCTCCTGAGAAGTGGAAGGACAGCAGTGATCAATCAAATTGAATTCTATCATTTACACTAATTTTTTTTTTCAGACCTAGTATGATCTTATAGAGAAACAACATATCTAACATCCTTTTTTTTTTTTTTTTTTTTGCTATCGGGAACTTAACCTAGGGGCATTCTACCTCCAAGCTATATCCCCAGTCTTTTTTTTTTTTTAAAACAGGGTCTTGCCAAGTTGCTGAGGCTGGTCTTGAACTCGTAATCCTCCTATCGTAGCCTCCTGAGTATGGGGATGACAAGTGTGTACCGAATACCTCCTTTGACTGTGAAACTACCCGAGCCTCCCTCTAAGTCACCACGTTCACTTCCAGCCAGCCCAGGGGGCCTTCCTAAATGTCTCCCAGGAGCCACAGAGGGAGCAGGGGGTGCCCGGACTCCCAGGCCTTTTGCTGGGCTCCACTCCCAGGTGCTCTCCTGGTCTTCAGCTCCCTTGCCTTGGTGGACTGGAAAAAAGGGAAAGGACATGAAACCTGAGCCTGCTGATTATACTCTACTCATAACCCCTGATTTTAAGATACATGAAGGAGGAAATTGAAATTCAGCTAAAAATTGTTTGGGAATGTAAATTATCCTGAGAGCTAATTGTGTAAAAATTCTTCATTTTTTTTTTATTCATGCAAGTGCATAACGCATTGAGGTGACATAGTTCTTCTCTTACGACTCCATGACTAATCCTACATAACCCCAATGCTCTCTTACTCACTCCTCAAGAACTCCAGACGATTACACCAGCCTGTGAGGAGAAAAGAAGCTAAAAATTGAGGGAGAGAGGCCAGCATGACAGATAATCAGCAGACAAGTATCATTCCTGGACAGAGTAAAAGTTCAAGAGTCCTGAAAAAGAAACGAGGATCCTGAGAAGCACCTGAACTCCAACCTGAGAAGGTTCTAGAAAGGTTTCCTATTGTGTTTTGGTTTCCCCAAAAAAGCTCAAAAGTCTGTCTTCAATGCAGCAAGGTTCAGAGACGGGGCACAGCTAGAGATGGGTCACTGGGGTCTCCGTCACTGTCTCCTCCTCTAACTCTGCTTCTGGCCACCACAATATGAGCAGCCCTCCTCTGCCACACCCTACCCTCACAATGCTTCTGCCTTGGAGCCGGCCGACTATGGACTAAATCTCTGAAACCAGGACACAAGTAAGCTTTTCCTCCTGGAACTTGTGCTTTTCAGGCATTTGGGTCACAGTGAGAAAAAAAACTGACTAATACACTTCCCAAAGGATTTCCCACCTCTAGAGGCGTAAGAACGGAATCTCTGGGATGAACAAGGAGCAACACCCCCAGCAGACTCAAGGAGATACTCCAATCAGGAGCGGCCCATGCTTACCATCTCTGCCGTCTCTCCTCCCACTGAGCTCTTTTCTGTGCTATCCTTCTATGAAAACCGGTTGTCAAGGTCATCAGTGACCCCCATGTTGCTAAAGTCAACAGTCAGCCTGAACCTTTACCTTACTGGATGACCATCTAAAAAACGTATCACAAGCTGAGTGTGGTGGCACTTGCTTGTAATCCCTGTTCTTGGGAGGCTGAGACAGGAGGATCGCAGGTTCAAGGACAACCTTGGCAAGTAAAGAGTCTCTCAACAACCTAGCAAGATACTGTTTCAAAATAAGAAATAAAATAGGGCTGATAGTGTAGCTTAAAGGTAGAGTGTGTTCAATCCCCAGTAACATATACAAATAAAAAAGAAAGAAAAGAGACCAGTCTCATTCATAATAACTACAATTATTTAGGAATCAATTTAACCAAGGAAGTGAAAGAACCCTACAATAAAAATTAGAAAACTCTGATTAAAGAAATTCTAGAGAAAACACACACAAAATATGTAAAGACATCCCATGTTCACCAATCAGAAGAATTGATATTGTTATATAGGGCCATATGTGCTGGCCGTGAGTTCAATTCTCAGTAACACAACAGAATAAAATAAAAAGATCACATTATCCAAAGCAATTTACAGATCAGTTTCCATCAGTATGTCAATGATTTTTCTTCACAGAAATAGAAAATAATCCTAAAATCCACGTGAAAACACAAATGACCAGAATAGCCAAAGCAGTCCTGAACAAACATGAAGAAGAAGGCTGGAGGAATCACAGTCCCTAACTTTAAGGCATAATTGGAAGCTATAGTAACTAAAACAGCATGGTACTGACATAAAAACAGACACACAGACCAGTGAAACAGAACAGAGAATCCAGAAATTAATCCACATTCATAGTCAACTATATATATGTATAATATGCATGTTTGGGGGTTTTTTTGGTGGTATTGGGGTTCCTGGAAACCCTTCTATCTCCGTGCTACACTCCCAGACCTATTTTTTTTATATATTTTTATTTGGAAACAGGGTCTCTTAAGCCAGCGCAGCTGGTTTCAAACCTGCGCGATCCTCCTATCTCCGCCTCCCAAGTGTGGGGATTACAAGCGTGCGCCACCACACCCAGCTTCAATTGATTTTTTACAAAGTACCAGGAACATAGACTTTGAGAAAAATCAGTCTCTTTAATAAATGGTGCTGGCAGACAGGCGTGGTGGTGCACACCTGTAATCCCAGAACTTGGGAGGCTGAGACAGAAGGATCACAGGCTCAAAGACAGCCACCACAAGTAGTGAGACTTTCATTAACCTAACAAGATTCTATTTCAAAATAAAAACTAAAAAAAATAATAGAGCTGGGGGTGTAACTAAGAGGTGGAATGCCTCTGGGTTCAATCCTCAGTATCATAAAAACTAAACAAGCAAATGGTGCTGGCAATATTGGATGTGCATCAACAGAAGAATAAAGATGGATTCCTTCCTCTCACCATACACACAAACGAAATCAAAACAGATCAAAGACCTGAAATGTCATCAAACTAAGGAGCTTGCGAAGAGCAAAGGAAATAACCAACTAAGTTAAGGTACGACCTACAAAATGGGGAAAAATATTTGTAAACAACTCTGAACAAAGAACAGAGATCCAAAATGTATAAGGAACTCAAAAGACCCACACACACACACACCAGTAAAAACAGGCTATTTTAGAACTAAATTGACACTTTTCGAAAGATATACAAATGGTCAAGATGTACGGGAAAAACACACAATTTCATTAACTGACTGAGCAAATTATAACTACGAGATATCACCTCAACCCTGCTAAAATGTCTGTCAAGGAGCCGGGCATGGTGGTATGCCGAGACCAGCTGCGTTCTCTTGGCATCTGCGTGCACGACAATCTCCCATGCAGCTAATAGGCAGATTCTCAACGCAAGAAATAAGCCCCGAGAGAGGGTGTGGTCTCTTGGCCAAAGTACTCCCCACTTTTATTCTTTCATAACTATTATTTTTTTGGTAATGATTCTTTTAACTCTCCACACAAATTGCTCCGGTGGTGTAAGATCAGGACTGTGAGAGAAACTGAGTCCATGGAAAATAAAGTTTCTGGTAATTTGTCTAAGCCTCTAAACATCCTCAGCTTTGTTCAAATGGTAATAAAATCTAGTTAGAATTTAGATGCAGTGGCAGCGTTCCAGTCAGTAATTACAAACGCAGATTTCCCCTCAATCTCTGACCTTCAACCTAATCACTAACTTACAACAAAAGCCCTAGAGGGGGAGGCAACCGGTGCCTCTATTTACCCCTCTCTTTGTGATCCTGCCCAGATACAGGAAGACAAACGTTGGGTGTGACATCAAAGCAACCTAGTTTATGAGCAGCTAACACTGCCCAATACAATGGAGCTGAAGGCTAGGAAGATTCTTGACCTTTACACCCAGTATGAGCCCTGCCCGAGACAGGGGAGGCGCCACGTGGCTAAGAAATGAATATGTCTGAAACAAGGATAGATATAATAAATGTGTAAAAGAAAGGAAATATGGTGAGAATAAGAAAGGATTCTTGTATGAAGAAGAGCTTATCATAAGATTGTCCCAAATGGGAAAGAAAGGAATTAGAAAGATTAAAAGCAGGTTGCAGAAGGATTGTGATGTGGAAATGGATTATTTAAAAGAGGAATAGGTTTCTAATAAGCCTATCGTTTGAGGAAAAGTGTCCAGCAGCTAAGGAAGTATATCTGACAACTAAATGTAAAAACTTCATGGTATTTTTTGGTGTTTATCTGCCAAACTGTGTTGTGAGTTTGCTTAAGCTTTCAGAATTTAGAAAGCAAGGCGGGCGACACCTGGGAGAACTCCATCACATCCACCTGGATCACCACATCTCCCCATGCCTGCCATATGGACTAAGCCCTAAAGATGGAAAGTTCCAAAAAAGTTAAAGAAGATTCCATGAGAGGCCTCCAAGCCCTGGGCGTGCCCGTTTCTTCTGGAAGTTGCCCTTTGGAACTGCCTGTCCGTGAGATCCGAGCTAATCTCTTGAAAGCCGGACTAGTTTTTTTTTTACCTTTGTTTACATGTTATTCACTATTGTTTTACAGTGATTACACTCCCCTCTTTTTTCTTATTATTAACTTCACTGGTGAAGGGTATAAATTTTTCTGGGTTCTTGTAATAAAGTGTCATTAGCTCAGGAAGCTCTTGTCCATGTCAGATTCTTTCCAGAAGCGCCGTAAATAGGAACTTAAAGAAATATATTTCCTAGAAGGGAAAGAATTGCTGCAGATAAGTGGCTGCAGTACGGCACCCTATCCTCACCCATCTTTTCTGAGATTGATTAGATCGCGAGTGGGATCACGCCCATCTCGACTGAGCCAGTCTGCGGCAGTGGTACACGCATGTAATCCCAGTACTTGGTGGGCAGAGACAGTAGGACTGCAGGTTCAAGATCAGCCTCTGCAACTTAGTCAGGCCTTCTGCAACTTAGTAAACCCTGTTTCAAAATGAAAGACTGACATAGGGCTGGTGGCGTAGCTCGGTGATAGAATGCCCCTGGGTTTCATCCCCAGTACCACCAAAATAAAATAAAATAAAATTTAAGCCAGGCACAGTGGTGCACACTTGTAATCCCCGCACTTGGAAGGCTGAGAAAGGAGGATCACGCAGGTTCGAAGCCAGCCTCAGCTACTTAGTGAGGCTCTCGGCAACTTAGTGAGACCCTGTTTCCAAATAAAATATAAAATAGGTCTGGGAGTATAGCCCAGAGGTAGAAAGCCTCTGGGTTCCAGCCCCAGTACCACCAAAAGATAAAATAAATAAAATAAAATAAAATTGTAAAAAGATAACTTATGGGCCGGGCGTGGTGGTGCACGCTTGTAATCCCCGCGCTTGGAAGGCGGGAGACAGGAGGATCGCGCAGGTTCGAAGCAGGCCTCACTGGCTTAGGAGACCCTGTTTCCAAAGAAAAAAATATATAAAAAATAGGTCTGGAAGTGTAGCCTGGAGGTAGAAGGGTTTCCAGGAACCCCAGTACCACCAAAAAAAAAAAAAAAAAAACTATCATTTAAAAGTCAAAAAACAACAAATGATGAGAAAATAAAGAGACTCTAACACACTGCTAGTGGGAATGTAAATTAGTACAGCTGTATGGAAAATAATAAACCAGGCACAGTAGCACATGCATGTAATCCTAGTACTTGGGAGGCTGAGACAGGAGAATCACACGTTTGAGGCCAGCCTCAGCAACTTAGCAAGGCCCTCTATAATTTAGTGAGACCCTGTTTCAAAATAAAAATAGGGCTGGGTATAGATCAGAGGCAGAATGCCCCTGGGTTCAATCACCAGTACCACACACAAAAAGAAAAAAAAAGAAAAAAAATATATGATATATTTCAAAATGACAAGAAGATTATAAAATCCTAACACATAAAAATGATTAGTGGTTTAAGAGAAAGAAATGCTATTACCCTGATTTGATTATTACATACTGTATACATGTATTGAACTATCATAACGTACCCCATAAAGATGTACAAATATTAAGTCTCAATAAAAAATAATAATCTTAAAAGGCTAAAAAAAAACACTCTACTAGCTTCTTACTTATGGATTGCATTGTGTCTCCCCAGAATTCACATGTTAAAGTCTTAACCCCTAAAGCCTCAGAACGTGGCCTTATTTGGAAATAAGGTTTCTGCAGATATAATTAAGTTAAAATGAAGTCGTTTGGGTATGACCCAATGTAATATGACTAATTTCCTTATAGAGGGGGAAATTTGGACACAGAGACCCACACCAGGTCATGAGAGCAGAGCTCCAAGGAATGCAAAACCTTGCCAGCAGACCACGAACAGCTGAGCGGAAGGGCAGTCCCTCCCAAGCCTCTGAAGGAACCGATCCCGCCAACAACCTGCTCTCAGAGTTCCAGCCTCCGGAACCGAAAACCAACAAATTTCCTTTACACTACACAGTTTGTGACAGTCGCCCTAGCAAACTTAGATACTATTTTTCACAGAAAAAAAGACAAAGCATCAAACAGCCAAGAGTCTACATGGCTGCGTCTGAGCGCACACGCCGGCTTCCTGGTGCTGCCCTCCTAGGTTTTTGCTCTGGGTTTAGACAACTCAGCTCCAAGGGCCCTCAGTTCCTCTGATCTTTGTTTAAATATCTCCCTGAGCCGGGCGTGGTAATCCCCGCGCTTGGGAGGCGGAGACAGGAGGATCGCGCACTGGCTTACGAGACCCTGTTTCAAAAATATAAAATAGGTCTGGGAGTGTAGCCCAGAGGTGGAAGGGCTTCCAGGAACCAAAAATAAATAAATAAATAAATTAATTAAATAAATAAATAAATAAATAAGTAAATAAATATCTCCCTGAATCCTTCTCCTCCCTTCAACACTCTCTATTCTCTTCTTTCTGCTTTATCTTTCTCTATCACATGTTAGGCCAGATACTTCAACTGTAATAAACTTCCCTTTGAGGAAGAACAGGGAGCAGCTGCAGGCAGAGCTTCTAGCCCAGCACTCAGGGGCCGCCAGCTGCAGAGGTGACCTGTCTGTGGCCACGCCCTCCCAGGTGTGCACGAATACCTGGTGTACACGTGGGTGCTGAGTGAGGTTACTTCATGTAGCTCTGCACTGCAGTTCAGCTCCTTCCTCTGCCCAAACCTGCTTTCACCTCCTGTCCACAGCCACAGATCCAGAGAAACACGTTGTTTCCCGAACTCCATCTTGACCTTTCCTTGAGCAGAATCCAACCTAAGACACATCTATTTCTCTCCACTAGAATATAATCTCATTGAGGGCAGGGACTTTGCCTCATGTATCCTCAAAGTCTAAATCAGCACCTGCTACAAAACAGAAAAGAACTGCATGTGTATGTGTGTGGAGGAGGGATCAACTATTTAAATAGATGATCATCCCTTGCATGTAACAAATACGCCTTCATAATGCCATAATCTGTCACAAAGCAGAAAGAATACACGTTATTACAATGAAGCTACATGTATACTTCTGCTGTTGATTTTGGAGAATATTAAAATAATACATACAAAGTTTCTCTAACCAGGCTTGGTAGTGCACTCTTATAATTTGAGAGGCTGAGACAGGAGGATTGCGCAGGTTTGAAGCCAGCCTCAGCTACTTAGTGAGGCCCTTTGCAACTCATTGAGACCCTGTGTCAAAATAAAGAATAAAAGCCAGGCCTGGTGGCGCACGCTTGTAATCCCAGCATTTGGGAGGCTGAGACCGGAGAATCGCAGTTCGCAGACAGCCTCAGCTACTTAGTGAGGCCCTTCACAACTTAGTGAGACCCTGTTTCAAATTAAAGATTAAGCCGGGCATGGTGATGCACGCTTGTAATCCCCATGCTTGGGAGGCTGAGACAAGGAGGATCGCGCAGGTTCGAAGCCAGCCTCAGCTTGTTTAAGAGATCCTGCTTCCAAGTAAAAAATATAAAATAGGTCTGGGAGTGTAGCCTGGAGGTAGAAGGCCCCTGGGTTCCATCCCCAGTACCACCAAAAAAATAAAAATAAAAAAATAAAAAAATTAAAGAATAAAAAAATGGAGCAGGGGGTGTAGCTCGGTGGTTGAATGCCCCTGGATTCCATCCTCAGACATAAGGAAAGGAAAGGAAAGGAAGAAGGGAGGGAGGGAGGGAGGGAGAGAGAGAGAGAGAAAGGAAGGAAGGAAGGAAGGAAGGAAGGAAGGAAGGAAGAAAGAAAGAAAGAAAGAAAGAAAGAAAGAAAGAAAGAAAGAAAATAAATACCACTGGGGATGTGGCTTGCTCGGAGGTAGACTGCCCCTGGGTTCCATCCCCAGTACTGCAAAAAACAAAGTTTCTCTCCCCTCCCCCTTTCTCTAGTGTGTGCGTGTGTGTGTGTGTGCGCATGTGTGCATGTGTGTGTTTAGTGGGGATTCGCCACCCTTTTTTTTTTTTTAATTCTGAAACAAGGTCTCACTAAATCGCAGCAAACTGACTTTGCATCTGCGATCCTCCCGTCTCTCCCTCCCAAATACTGGGGTTCCAGGCCTGCACCACCAAGCCCAGCAAAACAGTAACACATACAAAGTTCTAAGGTTCAACTCATTTTCTTCGTACTCCTACTTCTACACCCTAATGTTTTAGAAACTCAAGTTTTACCATCAAAGGTGCTCCAGCACTCTAACATTTAAGGCCAGGGAGATGCTTTATAACTACTATTCAATCGCTTTGTGACATCTTAATTGTTAATTTTTTATTCCCATTAAAGAAAAACTCCACTCTGCATTTTATCACTCTATAAATAAGTTTATTGTAACCTTTTTCTTTGTTGGCGGTGCTTTGCACCCAGCCTCACTCACAACACGATTTCCTCTTAGAGACTGCCTTTTAGTTCATTGCATCCCTTTAACTGCATTCAGCTCTGGCCGATGCTTTAACATATATTTTCCATGCCCCAGAGCTGGCTATTCATTTAGAGTAGACAAATAAATCTGATTTCTGTGTGGTCACGTACCTCATTCCAAATCAATCAAGAATACGTGAAGTGTAACTCTAAAGTAATAAAGCTGGGCGGGGAGCGGGCTTGGTTTACAGAATCACTTTCATTTCTTTCTATATCGCTGCATGATGAGATTCTAAGTGAAAAATGTAAAGTTATGTCGAGCACCAAAAACAATAGCAAACATGCCAAAAACAAGTGCTATGTTACTATTGCTTGACTGATCTGTAGACCACTCCACAACACTCTCAGATGTGGATTCAGAACATGGTGTGTGTGTGTTTACAGCACACGCATGTCTTACAGGAATGTACCCAAAATGTTTTATAACCATAAATATGACTAACAGCCTTCCCAGGCAGATCTATCTAATTTCATCAGCCTTCTGAAATTACATCTTTCACTAAGTCACCCTCCAGGCACATATGCAACAAGATAACATTAATTAAAATACATAAAACCATCCAGGAGTAGCAAGGAGTATACAATCTTTTTTTTAAACAGCAGAAATTGAACTAAAAATAACCACCACTATTTTGCCAAGCTAAGAAGCTAGGTCTCACCAAGGGCCTGAAGCTACAGTTCTACCAGACTTTCTCCAAGGCAGGATAATAATTAGCATGTTATTCACCCGTCTGGTATGCACTGAACTTTGCAGGACCACATGCTCCAGCTCCCTAGTCCCTGTTTGCCATCCACAACAGCTCCAAGAAGTTCCAAAGTATAACGTGTCAGCCCATACCATTATGCCGACAAACACACCATTCAAAACAATAAAGATTCTATATAATCCTAAAGGGAACCCCCCCATTACTATCACTTATAGACTTCCAATTTCCTTCAGCTGGAAACAAAGTCCTGCTGGCCATAAATAAAGCAGCATAGATGCTCTTACTATTAACCACAACTGCCTTAGCACTGACTTGATCTCACTGGGCCTGTAGGGAGCCCTACCAGGTAGGTGGTATTGATTCGGACACTCAAGTCCACACAGTGAGGGGAAGATGAAGCCAGCATCGGTACCCAAAACTGTTGGACCCCATATCCCATGTACTTTATGGCACTGTGTCCTTTGAGAATTTCAAATGTGAACAAATACTCAAGGTGCATGGAAATAAAGTATTCATTTGTTTTGGGGTGGGGAGGGTCATGCTGAGGACTGGACCCAGGGACATTCTACCTCTGAGCTACCCACCCCCCGGCCCTTTTATTCTTTATTTGAAAACAGGGTTTCGCTAAGTTGCTGAGGCTGTCCTTGAATCTGCAATCCTCCTATTTTTAGCCGCCCAAGCACTGGGATTATACACATGCACCATAATTCCCAGGTAAAGGGTCCATTTAACCACTAACATGCACAGTCTCTGCACACACATGAGAATCATGGGTGTTACCCATGTGAGAAAGCTATTTTTGTATTTTTGCCTTTTCCTTTAAGATATTTTCAAGTATTTGTGCACAAAGAACCATGGCACTGAATTGAAATCAGGTCAGAGATGAGCTTCAACTGGATTTTTTTCCCCTGAAGAAGTACAGATATGATGACACAAAACAGGATCTCAGGGAGTAACCGGAAGCAGTTCTTCACTTGCTAAACATTAAAAGGTAACACCAATCAAAATGGTTTGAATCCAGGTGGTTTTTAAAACTACTTTCTTATTCTTTTTATAGATTGCTATGCTTTCTACTAGAACCTGTACCATTTTGATAACATGAAAAAGATAAGGATCTTTCAATTTGACAGAAATAAACAAGAAGAGCATACAACTGGACCAATAGGCTAATGTCATTATTAGATCTATCTCCAAGCCACGGAGTCACATTCAGAGCCTGTCTACAGAAGAGAGACACAGACGGGTGGTAACGGAACTTAACCACCCTGTGCCATGGAGTCAGGCTGCTTGGTCATAGGAGCCAAACTGCCAAGAAGCGTCCATTACCCTGGGCAAGTCATTCCAGCTCCTCAGAGACTCCATATCCCCATTTGCAAAAAGAGAATACTGTATAATGCCTATCAACACGGTCATTGTAAGAATTAGAGAAACACATGCACTTATATATACTTATATACATTTATTATACTCTGCACAATGTCATCTAGGAGTTATTAACTGAATATTTTTATCTAAACCAAAAGATCTTCGAATAGACAATACTCTCACATTTCTTTTTGCAACATAAAAATATCCGTTTTATAATCCAAATCTCATAGTAGACGCAAAGGAGAAATGGAGCATTCGCTCGCCGGCCCTCTCTCTCCCTCTGTGTGTGTGTGTGTGCGCGCGCGCGTGTGTGTAGATATATTCCCAAATGATATCTCCACTAGAATGAGAAATCACTACTCTTTAACTCTTTCCAATATATAGTAATACAAAGGAATTCAGACTTTACAGACCATTTTAAGTTAGGATCTCATTTTTAAAAAATAAAAATAAAGCAGAATTCCACTCAGTCTAAACTAAAGTGCCCTGTAAATTGTGACGGGCACTCTTAACTATGCATCTTTGCAATCTAGGGGAACACTGAGAGGTTTACTTATAGAAAAGAAAATCTAGAGTCAGGAAAATCAATACAGCCAATTATCAGGCCTTGCTGATATTAAGGTGAGGGGACAAAAATAAAAAGACATCTGGGAAAGGAAAAGGAGAAAAACAGATTCTAGAACTGCTTCAGAAGCCTGGCCATTGCCGCTACAACCTATCCAGGTGAAGGAGAAGAATCTTAAAAAGCAGGAAGGTCCTAGTTTTAGTCCCTGTTAACACACTGAGTGTTTCCATCCCCCCAAAATGTAGAAACCCGACCCCAGTGCAATGGTAATATAAGTTAGGGCCAGTGGAAGGGTTGATTCGGTTGTGAGAACAAAGCATTCATGAATGGGATTAGTTTCCTTATTTAAAAAAAAAAAAAAAAGATTCAGAGCTAGGCGTGGTGACACACTCTTAAAATTCCAGACCCTGGGAGGCTGAGACAGGAAGATGGCAGTTTGCGGCCAGCCTCAGCTTCTTATGAGACCCTCTGCAACTTTGTGAGACTCTATTTCAAAATAAAGAATTAAAAATTAGACTGGGGGTGTACCTTAAAAGTAGGATGCCCCTGGGTTCAATCCCCAGCATAATAATAATAATAACAATAACAATAATAATAATGCTCAGAGTGCCAGGCATATTGGCACACACCCATAATCTCAGTACTTGGGAGGCTGAGACAGGACGATTGCAGATTGGCATTTCAACTCAGAAATTTGGCGAGAACCTGTTTCAAAATAGAAAATAAAATAGAGTTGGAACTGTGTGTAGCTTCAGAAGTTCAACCTCCAGCACCAAAAAAAAAAGTACCCAAGAGAACACTTTTTTTTGGCCACATAAGGACTTAGTAAGAAGATGGCTATCCTATTCCTAAGAATGTGCCTAAAAGAAATGCATGGTTAATGTCTACAAAAGGCATATGTGCACAAGCGTGCTCATAGCACAGCAGGCCAACAGCCAAGAGTTGGGAAACCAGTGTGTGTGAACCCTAATGTGGACACGCTGAAGTCTATTCATATAAAGGATGGCTCCACACAGTGGCAAAGAATGAGCTACATACAGCTGCTCGCAACAACGTGGCTGGCTGGGCAGAAGATGGCCAGCACCCTGCCCGATTCCACTGACACGAAGTTCAAATGAGGGGAAATTTAGTGCTAAAGATGTGGGAGGCGACCTGCCTGGAAGAGAAGGAGGAGGACAGATGCAAGAGGAACAGGAATGCTCTCTGTCTCACCTGGGTGACGGCCACATGGGCACATACATCTGGAAAAACGCATCATGCCACACTTGAGATCTGCCTGCTTAGCCGGGAGATCTGAGATTTGGGAGGCTGAGACAGGAGGACTGCGGCTTGCGGACAGCCTCAGCTACTTAGTGAGGCCCTTTGCAACTCAGTGAGACCATGTTTCAAAATAAAGGATTAAAAACGGGCTGGGGGTGTAGCTCAGAGGTAGAATGCCCCTAGGTTCCATCCCCAGTACCACAAAATAAATAAATAAATAAATAAAGATCTGCGTGCTTTCCCTTATTTCACAAGGAAGGAGTACGTAACGCTCCCCTAGCGCTCCAGCATTACAGTGATGCCAAATGCCCTTCACAGAACAACTCTCTGACCGCTGCTAACTGATAATAAATACAGCCTCACTTCAAAAATCAAGCATTAGCAGGGGATGCTGGCTAACATCTGTAATCCTAGTACTTGGGAGGCTGAGATAAAAGGATAACAGGTTCGTGGCCAGCTTTAGAAACTTAGTAAGACCCTCAGCAACTTAGCGAGACCCTGTTTCAAAATAAAATAAAATGGGCTGGACGTACAGTTCAGAGGTAGAAGGCCCTGGGTTTAATTCCCAGTATCCTCCCCCGACCCCCAAAAAAAGTCAAAAGACATTAAATGTTGTTAAGGCTATGGAAAAAAGGAAATACTTATACACTGTTAACGGGAATGTAGACTGTTGCTGTCATGATGGAAAACAGTATGCAAGTTCCTAAAGAAATTAAAAATATAGATTAAACATCCCTGATTCAAAACTCTGAAATGCTGCCAGGCGTGGTGGCGCACGCTTGTAATCCCCGCACTTGGGAGGCTGAGACAGGAGGATTGCGCGGGTTCAAAGCCAGCCTCAGCTACTTAGTGAGGCTCTCAGCAACTTAGTGAGACCTTGTTTCCAAATAAAATATAAAATGGGTCTGGGAGTATAGCCCGGAGGTAGAAAGCCTCTGGGTTCCACCCCCAGTACCACCAAAAAAAAAAAAAAAAAAAAAAAAAATTCTGAAATGCTCCAAAATCTGAAACTCTTTGAGCACAAACATAACACAAGTGGAAAATTCTATACTGGATCATTTGATGAGGCCCAGACAAAATGCAGGCGTACTAAAAGCATTGTAAGAATAACTTTCAGATCATGTGTATACAGTACATACAAAACATAAATGAACTTCACATTTAGACATGAGTCACATCCTCAGGATATCTTGTTATGTATAAGCACATATAGTTACTATAAAATCCAAAGAGGAAAACTCTGAAGCACTCCTGACCCGAAGCATTTCAGGTAAGGGGCACACAACCTGGAGAACTATCACAAGACCCAGTGACCCTCTCTTCTGGGCCTGCGCCCAGAGGAAATGCGTCACCACCTGTGGAATCACCTGCACTCCCACGGTCACTGCGCCATCAGACAACAGCCACCACAGGCCAATAACCTAAGTGTCACCAAAAAATGGACACAGAAACGGGGTTTACAGGCGCAGGAAATTATTCAGCCTTCGTCAGAAATGACAGACTTATTCATTCTTAACCCCTTGGTTCTACCAATGCGATTAAGGACCTATGTGCACAAACCACAGCTGACCGTGCCTAGTCAAAAACCATGTTTTTAAGTGGGGCGTGGTGGCGCTCACTTGTAATTCCAGTATGTGGGGGCTGAGACAGGAGGATCGCAGGTTCAAGGACACCCTCAGTAACTTAGTGGGGCTCTTAGCAACTTAGTGAGACCCTGTTTCAAAATAAAATAAAATAGGGCTGGGGGTGTAGCTCAGAGGCAGAATTCTCTGGGTTCCATCTTCAGTATAATTCGCACACACACACACACACAAAATTTAACAACTGGAGCCACGCCAACTGATGTAGACATGGGTCTTTTATATGTATCAGAAAAAAAACATCCCTGCTCCAGTTCATCAAACACCTTAGTCACAAGTGGGAACTTGCTTTCATTGACCCTTCTTTTCACATTTTCTCTGGGAAGATTCTTCCTTTGTAAAGGATAAAGCAGTTGAGCCAATATAAACGAAGATTCCTCTCTGGGTCAATTCACTCTCCCCGGGGAGAAGCGTGGCAGAGACCCCCATGGAGTCCAGTCACATCCCAGAGGCCAGAGCTTGGGGCTCCAGGAAACGCAAATTCCTCCAGGTGGTACTCTCTCCCAGGGCAGGAGGACAGGGTGAGGGGTGGTGAGGAGGAGGAGCAGCAAGAGCTGCGGTTGTTAGGTCTTCTCCAGAGGATCACCAAGCCTCTGGCAACAGGCTTGCTCACAAACCTGTTCTCACTGAAACCTAAAGCTACCTGGCTATGTGCTGGGGGTGGAACCCAAGGGCATTCTACTTCTGAGCTACACCCCAGCCTTATTTCTTATTCTTTGTTTTATTTATTTATTTATTTATTTTACTTATTTATTTATTTATTTATTGGTGGTACTGGGGTTCCTGAAAACCCTTCTGGGCTACACTTCCAGACCTATTTTTATACTTTTTTTTATTTGGAAACAGGGTCTCTTAAGCCAGCACGGCTGGCTTCGAACCTGAGTGATCCTCCTGTTTCTGCCTCCCAAGCACAGGGATTACAAGTGTGTGCCACCACGCCCGGCTTATTCTTTGTTTTGAAACAGGGTCTCAGCCGGGCGTGGTGGCGCACGCTTGTAGAGACAGGAGGATCGCTCAGGTTCGAAGCTAGCCGCGCGCGCTGGCTTAGGAGACCCTGTTTCCAAATAAAAATGTAAAAATAGGTCTGGGAGTGTAGCCCGGAGATAGAAGGGCTTCCAGGAACCCCAGTACCACAAAAAAAAAAAAAAAGAAAGAAAGAAACAGGGTCTCACCAAATTGCAGAGGGCCTCACTAAGTAGCTCAGCCTGGTCGCAAAACTGCCATCCTCCTATCTCAGCCTCCCAAGTAGTGGAATTACAAGTGTGTACCACCATGTTCAGCTTACTTAAAAATTTTAAAACAGCTGGTCGTGGTGGCACACACTTGTAATCCCAATATCTGGGAGGCTGAGACAGGAGGATGGCAGTTGGAGGATAGCCTCCGCTACTTAGTAATGCCCTTTGCAACTCAGTGAGACCCTATTTCAAAATAAAGAATAAAAAAATAGGGCTGGTGGTATAACAAGGAGGTAGAATGCACCTGGGTTCAATCCTCAGTACCCCCCCAAAAAAATTAAAATTAAAACTGGTTGAGCTCTAGTCTCAGTACAACTACTTTATAAACAAAGTCCTTTAAGCTCAATATTCCTTTCTAGACAACCAGAATATCTTTACTTCAACAATCTACCTCCAAACTATTTTTGTGCACCAACTAACATAACAATAAAATAGGAAATGATGGTAAAGATGTGAGAAATAGAAGATAGAGAATTGGTATACACTAGACCACAGGCACGAGGCTCACGACAACCTTTTCAGGTAGGAATTATTGCCTCCTGTCCGTGGAAGAAGCAGAGGTACACAGAGGTTAGGTAACTAGCCCATGCTTGCAGTCAAAGCAAGCGGTGCAGCCCCAGCGTGGTCCGGCTGGCGTCCCTGAGCTCCCAAATGCAAGCCCTGGGGCTCCCTACGGCCGCTGTCATCAGCGAGCTCCAGATGGTCCTTGTGGAGGCTGCAGCTGTCTGCATCCTTATTTCTGCAGGTCTCCTAGGGCCCGGCTGGAAGCAGGACCACTGGTGCTGCTATTACAGCCTCGGGGTGGAGAGTCTAAGAGACGGAGCACAAGCCCATGCCTGCACCTGGTGAGGAGGTGTAGGTATGTGTATGATTAGCGACACAAATAAAAATAGTGGAACAAGCCACAACAATGGGGAAGGGAAGGGAAATTTCAAAACCTCCAGAGCAGTAGCTGCATCTCTTTTCTGATGAGTAATAGATGTATCAATCCGTATCTACTACACTACTGTCTACTTTTTTTTTTTTTTAATGGTACTGGGGATTGAACCCAGGGGCATTCTACCTCCAAGCTACACGCCAGCCCTATTTTTTGTTTTGAAACAGTGTCTCACTGAGTTGCAAAGGGCCTCACTAAATAGCTGAGGCTTGCTGGGAGCTGCGAACCTTCTGTCTCAGCCTCCCAAATGCTGGGTTGAAAAGCGTTCGTCACCACATCCGGCTATACTCTCTACTTTTGGAATATTTGTGTATTTGAAATATTTTGTAAGAGAGAAATGGCATCCAGGCATGGTGATGCATACCTGATACACTTTGAAAGGCTGAAACAGAAGGATCGATTGCAGGTTCGAGGACAGCCTGAGAAATTTAGTGAGACTCTTAGCAACCTAGCGAAGTCTTGTTTCAGACCAAATGCATAAAAAGGGCTGGGGGTTGAGCTCACAGTTAGAATTCTCCTGGGTTCAATCCTCAGTACGAGAGAGAGAGGCGGGGGTGGGGGGGGAGGATATCAATACAGATATGCAATATAGATATACACAGATGTGAAAGGTTATCCAGACAGCTAACTATTAGCAATGAGATCTTAAGGAGCAAGAGAGAATAGGGCATTTAGACTTAATACTTGAATCATTTCTATCTATTGACAAATAAACAAGATAAGACCTAAGGAGCTCTCACAGATTCCAAGGATAATGACCACAGCTGTATGCAAACATACGATTGGCTCTTGGATCTAACCCAGGTGATGAAGGACATCCTCACTTGGATCCCACGATATCATCCAGCGCTTGGGCCGAGTCTCCTCTGCGGGCTCTTCCTCCTCTCCTTCACCCAGCCTCACACGCTCTCCACCTCCACCCCCTCCCTGGGTGGCCGTCACACTCCCGGACCTTCAGCCCCAGCCCAGTTTTCTTCCCTGAGCTCCACACTCACAGACCCTATGGGGGATGCTGAGTAGGCATCCCAGCGCTCCGGTCTGAGGCTGAACTCCCCCCAACCTTCTCAGCTCCAGCCCACATCAGAGCAGCCTCCCACTTCCAGCTGTCCTCAGAATCCTCCCTCGCTCTTCTCTTTCTATCTCACCCCACATCCAGCCCATCGAGAAATCCTGTGGGCTCCACATTGACAGCCGTTCAGCATCAAGTCATCCCCCACCCCACTGTGAGCCTACACCTCGCCAAGTCCCCCTCACATCTCAAGCCCCATTACCAGGGTGTCTCTCCACTGGTCTCCCTGCTTCCCCCACACCCCTAAAACTCCTTCTCACCTCAGCTCCCAGACCACCCTTGTGCAATGGAAGTTGTCACCCTTGGCGGGAACCCTCCAACACCTTCACTCAGGTCAAGGTCAAGGGCTCTAGGTGGCCTTGAGCCTACAGGCTCTTCACCCCCTCCCTGCCTTCCCCTGTCTCAGCCTCCTAAGTATTGGGATTACAGACATGCATTACCATACCCAACTTACCGCCAACATTTAAAACTAATTTAACAAAAAGCAATTCCATGGGGTGGATGTATCTCTGTGGGAAAGCACTTGCCTAGCATATATGAGACCTGGGGTTTGATTTACCTCACCGTAAACAAACAAACAAACAAACAAACAAAAAT
Source organism: Muscardinus avellanarius (assembly GCF_963383645.1). Lineage (NCBI taxonomy): Eukaryota > Metazoa > Chordata > Mammalia > Rodentia > Gliridae > Muscardinus > Muscardinus avellanarius. The sequence goes on along the minus strand of NC_137791.1, from coordinate 104,969,463 downwards.
CCTTATACAAAAAAGAAAAAAAATTTCCATGATCACCATTATGTTATTTTCATCCTGAATTTCACAGAATAATTTCCAATTAGCATCTCCCCAATAGCCATGCTAGCCTTCTCTACCCTGCAGTTGTAAAAAAACTTAACTTCTCTTTTCTTTTTCCTCCTTTTTGCAAGTTCAAGGAGGCCTCTATCCCATGTTAACAATTATTTTCTCCAAATGTTGGAATTTCTCATGATGTTCACATTTGATTTTTTTTTTTTGAGTCTATGTCATAAGGAGCACATTTTCCTTCGTGAACAAGAACAAAAACACAATTGGTGACCCACCTTCTTCAAAAGTAAAAAAACAGGAGCTGGGCATGGAGGCGCACACTTGTAATCCCAGGACTTGGGAGGCTGAGACCGAGAATCATGATTTGCGGACAGCCTCAGCTACTTAGTGAGGCCCTTTGCAACTTAGTGAGACCCTGTTTCAAAATAAAGAATAAAAAATAGGGCTGGGGGTGTAGCTTGGAGATAGAATGCCCCCTGGGTTCCATGCCCAGTACCGGAAAAATAAATAAATAAATAATAAAAATAAAAAGCAGGCAGGACCATGGCTAAAATTATGTCTTAGAGCCATCACGGCTCTGAGACACTTGGCATAAGAAGGCTCGCGGCCAGAGCAGGGCCTCCTCCCACTTCTCACACCCAGCTGCAGCCCCACCGCAGGGGCTTGGTTCCCGCGGTAGTTTTCATTCCTAATTATATTGGTACAGAAGATAGACTGAGGTCACTGGATAATTTTGAGACACTTAACAACAAACCAAACCATCTTTAAATTAATCGCTTAAACATACAGGTGGTTCACCAGATTTAAAAACAAAATCATGTTGGCTCAACATGCTGGCTTATTTTTTTTTTATTTTGCCTAATCAGCAATCTGTGTACACAGCTTTGTGCCAATGTCTGGCCCATTTAATACTTTTTTTCTTCTACTTAAACAATTGGCATTGTATTTTTTTTTCACCTCCCAAAATCAGTGTTCAAATGGTGAAAGAGAATCCGTGGACTGAGGATGCTTCATTCGCCTGACCCCACAGGAACCAGGAAACTCAGCTGAGAATACTACATGAGGCTTCTTAGTCCTTTCTGCTAATAACAAATACATGAGCAATAATGTTACCGAAAGCCAAGATTTGTTGAGCACTTACTTAATCAAGCACCAATCTAAGCACTTCAAGTTGGTCTGCTCATTTAATCCTCCCAAAGCCTGTTATCCCTACTTAAAAGATGAAAACACTGAGTCACACAGAGATTGAGAAAGTAATTTGAGGTCACAGCAGTAAGTGGTGGGATCTGAATCCTGGCTCTAGGATCTGTTCTTTTACGTCTATAATCACTGTCTCTTGAGTGACAGCTGAGTGTCTTCCGTATTTGGAAAAGCTGCTCCCACTTCCCCTAAAGCCCTTCCTCTTTTGCTGCCTGGCAAACCCCTACATGATCTTCAAAACCCATTTTATCCTTTCCTGACACTCTCAAGAGAATTAATCATGCTCTACTTTCTGTACATGTGATTTTTGTACATATGCTATTTCACTAACATGTAGATAAATAGGCCTATGCTGATTTGCCCATGAATTCTATGTGGAAGGAAGCTGATTCATCTGATTCATGTCTAATTCCTCATACTTAATAAAGCCAGGAGTGGCAGCACATGCTTATAATCCCAGTACTCAGGAGACTGAAACAGGAGGAGGATCACAGGTTCAAGGACAGCCTCAGCAATGTAGCAAGACCATTAAAAAAAATTATTTTAAGCTGGGCGTGGTGGTGCACGCTTGTAATGCCAGCACTTGAGAGGCTGAGACAGGAAGATCACAGGTTCGAAGCCAGCCTCAGTTCCTTAGTGAGGCTCTCAACAATTTAATGAGACCCTGTTTCCAAATAAAGTATAAAAAAATAGAGTATAGTCTGGAAGTATAGTGTGGGAGTATAGTCTGAAAGTAGAAAAGCCCCTGGGTTCCACTCCCAGTAACACAAAAAAAATTTTTTTTAAGGGCTAGGGGTATAGCTCAGAGGTAGAATGCACCTGAGTTCAATCTCTGGTATTGAAAATAAATAAATATCAAAAAGGAAGTCAAGTGATATATCAAAATATTGAAATTCAAAGTGAAATACTCACAACCTGCCTATCTTCTTATGCTGCTAATTTACCATGCCCCATCATTTCTTTGAAGCATTTGGTTAACATCTTTAAGTTCTGACTCATGAACAATAATTAAATTCTATAATAGTAACCTATAATCATGAACATTTAATTTTTAAAATTCTTAATAGAAGTGCCCATTTCTTTTGAAGCTAATAATTCTTTGGAATCTACTACCAACAGCTTAAGGTTATCTTGTAACCTTTAAATTTGGGGGTGTTTTGCCGTGGAGGCGTTTTATTTTTCTATGCTACATCCCTAGAAAAAGAACCCCAGGATTTCCCCTGCTGTGTTTCCATCCTGCTTCTCCAGGGTCCATATCAGCTGAGGTGGTCAGTGCAGTGAAACCCCGCTCACGGGATGGGAGCAGATGATCCCGCCGGCCTTTTAGATCTTAGAGCTGTGCACCAAGTCTGGGTTCACAGCAAGTTCCCAGCTCTGTGATCGTCAGTGATGCCAAATTCACCAGTGCGCCTGCGCGTCACCTCCGCAGTTAGGGTCTGATGGTGAGTCTGATGGCGAGTCCGGACTCCACCTGGTGAGAGCCTACGGTTTCCTCTTCTCAGCACCGCTGACGCTCCTGAGAGCATCCGCTGGGATATTCATGCGCTACAATGCGGTGCTATGAAAAGAGCGACGTCTTCCGTGTTTTTAGTAACCCGAGGAACACTAGTCTTTGAGGAAGAAGGTAAGCGAGGCACACACTTATCCTAATAAATGGCTGTGATTCTAATCTGACCTGGTGATAGCATCCCTGTTCTTGGGAGGCTGGCGTTGAACTGGTACCTTGGCTCTGCCTCACCAGTGTTTTGTCCATCTGTGAGTCATGAGAAACCCTCACCACGCACCGGCAGCCTGATCCTCTCTGTGCCAAGGAACCAACCAGAAATTTCTCCAACAGGATACTTTAGGCTTTGGCCCTTCGCACAGATTTTGGCAAATTCTTTGCCATCAATAATTATCACCTGACCCAGTGCTCAAGAGTTATCTTCAAAATGCCCTTTTGGCCTGACATGTAAAACTGAGCGTGTGCACGAGGCCACCATCACTGGGATGGCGAGAGGCACCACGGAAGTTCCTGTGCACATTTCCCAGCTCAAGATGCAGCGCTGAAGTCCAGAGGCAACCCAGGGCCAAGTTGGCAGAGCCACGCCCGGGATCTGGACACATCTTCTCAGTTTCTTCACCTGACAGGCTACCCGCTCTCTCAAATTCCACTGATCATCCTAACTCAAACAGAAGCACAAGTACTAACAGGTTATTCCAAAGCACAATTCAATTCTTGTAGAAGAAATGAAGTGCCCTATATTTTGTAAAAATAAGGTTACAGCCTTCCCCTAGAAAAAGGCCGTGATTAACATGGACTAATTTAGCAAGTAAAATTCTTACTAGTATTCCGCATCAAATTGCCATTTCAGACTAATATCTTTACAGAACATCTCGAGACCACCAGTCGCTCCCCCCTGGCAACTGGAGCTCGTCCTCTGTAATTATATTGAGCACAGATTCTGCATTCTCAGGATAGAAAGCACAGTGATTACAGAAATACCTGATTTATTCCCAAAGACAACATCAGTTACATCCTTTAAAAGTATATATCACCCTACAGAGAGTATAGAATTGTTCTTTGTTTAAAAAAGCAATCAGAAAAAAAAAAACATCAGCTACATCCTTTAAAAGTATATATCACCCTACAGAGTGTAGGATTGTTCTTTGCTTTTAAAGAGCAATCAGGGAAAAAAAATGCGAAGTAGCAACAATTACCACTAAACAGAGTCAGCACCCCAACATGATGTTCCTCGTAAGTCAGGCCTTAGACAGACACTTTACTCTCCTGGGGGATTCCTGATTTTGCAATCTAGTAGTTCTTACATCTTGGGAAAAATCACACGTGTGTGTGTGTGTGTGCACGCGCGCGCGCATGCAAATTCGTGTAAACTCGGTGCCTTCTCCACTGAAAGTTCTGTCCCAGAATCCTCCCCCAGTCCGGCACCGCCACCAGTACTGGTCCTGTGCCTTTCGACAACTTTGGTGGGCATTCTGCTTCTCATCTGTATTTGAGAATCGGACTGTGTTAGAGTTAGATATAAAATGTCCCCTAAAGAGCTCATTTATTAATGTCTGGAGCTGATATAACTGAGTCGTGAGGATTTATCTACCTCTGTAACGGATTTATCTGGGTGGTGACCCAGGACAGCAGAGTGGCTAGTGGCGGTGGTCCCGGGGGTGCAGACTTGGGGGCTATATAAATGGTCCCTCCTCCCTGGCTCTCGCTCTCACTTCTAGCCTCCACGATGTGAGACAGCCCAGGTGCTCTCCCTCCCTCTGCTCCCTGCCACCACACCCTGAGAGCCACAGTCCCCAGCCCCACACGCACTAAAACCAAAACTGTTCAGAAAATAAATCTTTTTTCCTCTAAGCTACATGTTTAGGTCTTTAGATTATCAGTATAAGAATGCTGATTAGAACAGACTGTATCTATCTCATAGAGGTACCAGAACAAATGGAAAATGCATGAGGGCATCCATCACAGTGATGCCCACCTCAAACTAACATTATACCTCCTCCGGATCCTCTTACAGGTGAGAAAAAAGGATGTGTTAGGGATACAGCATTGACCAAATGTGACCAGGATCAAACCCCAATGCACAAGTCTTCAAGCCTATCCACGTTTAACATGTGATAAAAGCACATTGAGGGCCGGAGCAGCAGTGAACGCCCGCCGCACCAGTACTTGGAAGGCTGACACGGGAGGATGGAGGTAGGTTCGAGGCCAGCAGCAGCAACGCAGGGACTCTCAGCAACTAGCCAGAACCTGTTCCACGACAAATTAAAAAATAAATTAAAAGTGAGAGGGAGCCAGGCGTGGTGGCGCACGCTTGTAATCCCAGCACTTGGGGAGGCTGAGACAGGAGGATCGCACAGTTTGGAAGCCAGCCTCAGTTACTTAGTGAGGCTCTCAGCAACTTAGTGAGACCCTGTTTCCAAATAAAATATAAAATAGGTCTGGGAGTGTAGCCCAGAGGTAGAAGGCTCTCCTGGGTTCCATCACAAGTACCACAATAAATAAATAAATAAATAAATAAATAAATAAATAGTGCTGGGGACACAGCATAGAGGTAGAACACCCAGAGTCCAACCCCAGCACCTCCCCCACACACACACACACACACAATGACAGTAAAGGGCTGTCACCCTTTAGTGATGTTACCAGAACATGGACAAAGGCTAGGCTACCTGGCCACTTGGCTCTAAAGAAATAAAAAGTTAATAATCAAAACAAAACCATACTGTTGAATAAAAAAAAGCACATTAGAACTCTTTATCATAGTCTTTTTAAAGAGAACTATCTTTTAATATAGTTTAATCCTAAATAATATGCAAGATTTTGAAAAAGGATCTTTTGTATCACAACAAAGAGAGTTAATTTAGAAAGCCTGCTCAACTTACTGACCATTTCGACAATAAGAAATAAGTAAACATCCTGATTACTGCTGTATAGCAAGCATTTTCACAGGTCCACACAATAAGGAGAAACTGTGGTTTAGGCAGAAAGCCCCAGGACACCCACCGACATCCACCGTTCTCAGGAGAAGGCTGGAATTCCAGCCCCAAGGTCTGGAGCTAAAGCCTGCATCCTCTTTAGCACAGTGGACAAAGGGCTGGCCACCGGCCACTTGGCTCTGAGCACGTGCTCAGGAGCGTCAAGGGGAAGGTAACCACTTTTTAGGACATCCCAAGGAAGGTTTATTTTCACTAAATTAATCTTCTCCAGAGAAGGAATCAGCCACAAATATGCTCCACAGAGGCCATATCCAGCTTACAACTTCAAACTAGTCTGAATGAGTACTAGTTTCACATACAAGAAAGCTTTGGAAAAGACAGGAACTCGGTGACAGCTTCTGGTGTGTGGCACCCATCCCTGCCCCAGCTCCTCGGCTGAGTCCTCCCCGGGCCTCCGAGCCACAGGCCTGGCAGCAGATGCCCTGAGGTTAGAACACGTTCCGGGGCTTGAGTCTAGGGCCATAGAATCCGCCTTGGAGTTCTCGCTATTTCCCTCATTTTTAAGTGTACAATTCTATGCTATTAAGCACATTCACGTGCTATCTGTCACCCCATCCATCTTCCAAATGTGTCTTCCCCAAAGGAAACCCTGTCCCTATTAAACAATGGCTTCCCATCACCCCTTCCCGGAGCCCTGGCAACAGTGCTCTACTTTCTATCTCTACGAACTTGACCATCCTACAAAGTGCATGTGAATGGAATCCCACAGTATCTGCCCTTTTGTGACTGGCTTATTTCACTTTGCTTAATGTCAGCTCTTATTCCCAATTCGTTTCCTTGAAGAAATATAATCTGAAATGCACATCCTGTAGATGAAACAAAAACCAAAGGAATGAGAACGAGTTTTTCTTTTTCTTTTCTTTTTTCTCCTTTTACTCACTGCTGAAAGGAAAAACAGGAATGAGAATGCTCAAAAAGGAAGAAGAGAAGCAACGAAACCATCCACACTACCCTCCCCCAGGAACCAAGCTCCATCCACACTACCCTCCCCCAGGAACCAAGCTCCATCCACACTACCCTCCCCCAGGAACCAAGCTCCATCCACACTACCCTCCCCCAGGAACCAAGCTCCATCCACACTACCCGCCCCCAGGAACCAAGCTCCATCCACACTACCCGCCCCCAGGAACCAAGCTCCATCCACACTACCCGCCCCCAGGAACCAAGCTCCATCCACACTACCTGTTCTCTCCCAGTCTGTGGCTTTAAGCAGACAATTGGTTTGTAACTACATCACGCCGTAACATCCGAACCGTAACATCACATCACCTTCTTTAAATGAACATTTATCAAAATGATATATCACCAAGCATTTCAAAAAGTCATTTTCCAAGTCAACACTAAAGAAAAAGCAAATGTTTTTGTTTTGTGTTGGTATAGGGGCTTAAACTCAGGGGCAGTCTACCTCTGAGCTATATCCCTAGCCCTTTTTATTTTGAAACAAGTTCTCCCTAATTGCTAAGAGTCTCACTAAGTTGCCAAATCTGGCTTCAAACCTGCGATCCTCCTCTGTCAGCCTCCCAAGGACTGGGATTACAAGTGTGCATCAATGTGCTCGAATATATAACTACCCACCAAGCTCTCCTAATCTTATTTAAACTAGTAAGTTTAAACTATCTTAAATTTCATTCTGATAGAAAGAAACCGCTCTTGGCAGGATGACACTGTATTGTTGAATAGATGATGCTGCAGAAAGAAGGCAACACCTTCGCAAATGTTCATGCAAAAATAAATGTGAGGCCAAAAAATTATATAAACTCCAAATACAAGCCGAGCATGGTGGCGCACACTTGTAATCCCCGCGCTTGGGAGGCTGAGACAGGAGGATCGTGCAGGTTCGAAGCCAGCCTCGGCTACTTAGTGAGGCTCTCAGCAACTTAGTGAGACCCTGTTTCCAAATAAAGTATAAAATAGGTCTGGGAGTGTAGCCCAGAGGTAGAAAAGCCCCTGGGTTCCACCCCCAGTAACACACACACACAACTCCAAATACAGCAATCCATCCCCTTATTATCTCTCTCCATGGAAAAACAGCACAGCATGGCATCTAATGAAAATACTGTTTTCTTTACAGAATATAAAGACGAGAGCGCCACAAATCAACACTCTCCTCCGTTTTATTATTATTGGTTTTCCTTGCAACCCACATGTTCTCAGACCCAAAAGGGAAAAAAGAAAAGATAAAAATTCAATGAAACTCTCGCATTTGATTTTAGTTTCTTATTTCTACTTGCAGTTCATAAAATAGCAGCAGGGTCTAGTACTGATAAAGGAAAAAATAATTAAAACTGAAATAAAAATCAAGGCAGGAGATAACTTTGACCGTGAGACAATAATATGTGAGCCGATGGGACACGAGACTTCCTTTATTTATTTATTTTAGCAGAAGTAACTTACGAGTCCTGAGGAAAAGGGACATTTTTAGAAAATGACACTGACCTACTTGCTAAGTCTCACAAACAAGAGCAGCCAGTGTTAATTTTGTCGCTCGCATATTTTCAGCTCTAATCACCGGGACACCTTGCCTCTGAAGGCAGGAGCTCTTCCCCTCTCTCTCGGGCCACGGAGACCCTGTCCCTACTCATAGTATCCAGCCTGTTCAATGCTCATGTTCAAGCTCCTGTCTCTTTAGGAAAAACTCGAAAACCATGAAAACAGGGGTTCTCAACAAGGGGGGACCCCAAACCACTTCTAGACTAAGAGGAACCTCCAGGGACTCCAAACACCACTTCTCCCAGCGCTCCGGCCCGGCTCTCTCCCGGAAGGACTGACTGCTTCTCCGGCTGTTTTCCATCTCGAGCTCTTCTGTCCTCTTCAGGGTTGAACCCCACAGCACCTCTCTGGAAACTGATCCCAGTACAGGAAGTGAGCAGACAGGACAGGAGCCTCTTCACACCGCTGACAATTGAGTCAAAATGAGTCGCTCAGCCAGGCATAGTGGCGCACGCTCGTAATCCCAGCATTCCGGAGGCTGAGACAGGAGGATCACAGTTCGGGGACAGCCTCAGCTCCTTAGTGAGGCCCTCTGCAACTTACTGAGACCCTATTTCAGAATAAAGAATAAAAAATAGGGCCTGAGGTGTAGTTCAGAGGTCGAATGCCCCTGAGTTCCATCCCCTGACTTGCAAAAAAAAAAAAAAAAGAATCGTTCTCTTGATTCCTCTACCTTCAAACATGCTGTGCTGTCCAAAAAGACTCACTCTGGGCTGGCTGCAATGATAATTTTCAGCCAGCTTACTTCACCTTGTCCCTTGCCTTGCTTGCTGTGCCAGACAAGAACCATAAAGATGTCAGAGAATAAAACTCTGCAGACAGACCTAGCCCTCCTGCTCCAACCTCATGAAGGACCAAAACTACACATAGCTCAACCGTAAGAGAGCGGTGATTAGGCCAGGCATGGTGGCACAGGTCTTGAGAAGCCGAGACAGGAGGATTGCAGGCTCAAGGCCAGTCTCAGCAACGCAGTGACACTCTCAGCAAGTTAACAAGACCCTGTTTTAAAACAAAAAAGGGCTAGGAATATAGCTCAGGGGTAAAGGCCCTGGATTCAATCCACAGTACCGAAATAAAATAAAGCTGTGGTTAAGATTCCAAAACCTCAGCAAAAACCCAGTAGAGTGTTAGTCAACTCCAGCCATAAATTAATTTTTTTCTCTAGCCTAAATGTCACCCTTAATGACTCTAACAGGTCACTCCTCTTCCCTGCTGCCACTTCGGGTCAACTGACACCAAAGTAATGTCCATGTAGCCAAAAGAAGATAGACTAATGTCATAGACAGACTGATGTTATCATTTTAAAAACTGTAGGAAAAAAATCACTGTTTCTTAAATTAGCTAAGGCAAAACCTGTTCACCTTAAGACCCGCGTGACATTAGAGTCGGGTTATCCCTGCACACAGTGCATGAGCAAAGACCTCTTGGGCTCTGAACACCATTTATCCTTAAAGCCAAGTGACTAGGACTGACCACCAAGCACAAGGCGAGGAACCCAATACAAAGAGTGAACCAACCCTGCAGCTCTCTGCAAAGACGGGAAAGGCACTGATGGGCAAGTGGAAGGCAGAGGAGAGCTGAGGCTCCATCGTGTGGAACACACTCAGGTGCGCACCAAGCAAGACCTTTGCATCTGGTGGTCCAAGGTATGCACAAGAAATACAAGTTCACAGAATACTGTGCAAAATGCATTCAGAGTCACGTGCCGGCTTAAATGAATACGTTTCTTCGCAACAGGGCTTCTTGACTATGTTAACGGGGACAGAGGATGCAGTTTTCTGAACTCAATGGCAGAAACTCTTGTTCCTAATATAGTGCTAGAAACCTGGGTTCCACAGAACGCACTGTGGGAAGTGCTGTTTCACAGGTTACGGGAGCGAGGTCGGAGCTGAGCTCTGGAGACAGGCATGGTAATGAGGTGGCACGGGTCCTGCCTTCAGAGGATAGGAGCAGCGGGACTCTGTAAAGAGATGCTGTAAAGAGAGGCCCTGCGAACCATTCCCCCGGCATCAAACTGCTCCATGTCAGCACCTTAACACGGCCATCACTTCCTGTCCCTCAGGACATGGTGTAACAGCCCCCCACCCTGACCACTTGGTCTAAGAGCCCCTAGCACTTTGTACCACATCACCCTTCTAATTATTGCATAAAATCTCTCACCATGAGACTAGAGCACTTTACTAATTTCCATATCCCTAGAGCCTACCAGCAACAGAATAGGTGTTCAACAAACATCTGCAGAATGAATAAGTGAAATAATCTAGTTCCCTTCCCTCTGGCCTGGAGAAGTGATTACTAAAACATCTGGTTCCATAATCTCAGTTTAATAATGACTTCTTTCTGAGGCTGGCCTTGAACCTATGATCCTTCTGTCTCAACCTCCAAAGTGGATTATAGGCATGCACCACTGCATTCAGCTTAATATAACTTAATTTCAGTTCGACATTTTTTTTTTTCAAATAGAAAGCCATGCTTGTGCAAATGGCTGCTAAATTAAAAGTCATGTGCACTTCCTTTGAACGTATTTTCTTTCTATGCAGACTTGGTCAAGCTGAGCCACTACAAGAAAACCACACAGCTTTGAGTCATTCCGGAAACAATAATGGATTTAAAGTGAGTTCTCCCTTAGACCTTCCTAGAATCGGGAACCAAAACCACAAAGCTCCCTGACTTGTATGTTAACTCATGCTGACTTGGTTAACATATTTCTGTGAGTCTGTATTGTCATAACCAAGGATAAACTCTGAGAGAAAAAGACAGATGCTGAAAATATTCTAGGGGCATATTTACTCAAACCTTCAACAATAAAATTCTTTTTCATTCCAACATTCCTTCTTCAACGAACTCATACTGAGCGCCAAGGATTGGTTCCAGACTATGAGAGTGAATCTCCGAGTCACCCATCGAGGGGCTCAGAGACTAGAAGGAAGTGAGGGGCAGTGGTCACGGCCACAGTGAACCCAGAGAGGGAGTTCATGGGATGCGAGGCCCTCACGAGGAGAACACTCGCCCCAACCTGCGTGGCCACACACACCTGTGGTATCCAAGGGTCGTCCCCAAAGCAGCGGCACCAGCAATGCCTGGGTAAGTATGAGAAATGAGGAGTGTCCATGGGGCGCAGCACAGGCCTGGGAGTCAGCACCTCCGGCCCAGCCTGCAAAGCCTTGGGCAATTCTGACACACACTGAGGTGGATGAGGATACTTCCTGAGGGAGGTAGAATGAAGAGTCAGGCCGATGAAGGTAGACAGCAGGGATGCAGGTAGGCCATGGGGCAGAAGATACAAGCCCAAGGCCTGGGAACCCAGCACTTTGTAAGGACGGTGGAGAGCACGGATGAAGAGCTGATCATGAAAGGCCCTATGTGCTCATCCCCGTGGGCATCAAGGAGCCCCTGAACAGGGGGCAGGGGCATGCCCAGACCTGAAGAAGACTCCAGAGGACCACCTGGATGCAGTGTAGAGGAGAAAGAGAGCAAGGCCACGGAGAAGGTGACTTCAGATTCAAGGGTGAAAGTTGACAGTGGTGGGAGGGAAAGTGGAGACAGGCTTAGAAATGGCAGGGCTCCGGGCTGGAGCTGCAGTCTGCTAGTGCCTTAAGTAAATAGAAGAAGCTGCAGAGAGGTGCCCCGCAGCAGGGGCTGAGCATCCCACAGCATCCGCACAGGAGCCTGGCCATGCACACGTCTGCCCCCAACCAGGGCAGGCGTTGGGCCAGGAAGCACTCATTTCTTCTCCTGGCGACACCTGTCATAGTGTGCTGTAATCCCTTCTTTGGCTGTCGGCTTTTCTCTATAGATGGAGCACTCTGAGCAGGCAGAGCGAGGCCATCCGGGTCCGTTTCCACCTACAGCATGTGAATCTGAGTTGGGGGCTGGTGGCCAAACAGAATGAACAGAGCTGGCCAAGCTGGGGCCACTGCTCTTATTCAGGGGACAGATGATCCTGTGGTGGGGAAGGAATTAAAGTAATAAAGCAGCTGATCTTAATTTCTGTAGCATCATCGGTAGATATCCACTGATTAAATCTGTCCAGGTCAATTACGTTATGAGAATTCAACAGTAAATCTCATCTGTTGACTGCAGTCCACAAAAGCGCATGCCTTCGTGGAAAATTCAGAAAGGCCCAGGGTTTGAGCATGTTTACACGTGAAAATAAGACACAGTCCTCAGCCAGAGAGAGAATGCCACCTATCTGAGATGACAAGTGTGTTTGCCTTTGTTTTTGGAATAACTCTGCAGAGCCTTGGAGCACACAGCGGAGGATGGAGACATTTCAAATCCTGCTGACAGATTCTGCATCTTTGCTTTGATTTTTAGAAATGATTCCTGGCAGGCAGATAATGTTGTGACCCAATTACAGGGTATTTTGGAAGTAGTAGGCACCTAACTCGGGGGCGGAGCTGGGGGGGTGGAGAGGGAAGAGTTAGAAGCAGCCACTGCCACCTGCCTCCCAGTCTTGAATCCTAGGGAGGAGGGTGCTGGGGCATCGGGAGGCGGCGCTACGTCTCCTCTGACCTGCTTCTGTCTTCTCACCATTCCCAAAATAGACAGGGCTACGGAAAATCATAAATATAATGCCCAGCCCTCTGGGGAAAGGCTTGGTAAAGGCATAAATTTGGGTCCCTGGGAAAAAAGAACAAAGGACGAAAAGCAAAGGATTCAAAGTCCTGGATGGAGAGGTGGAAATGGGGGGGGGGGCAACTGACAAAACAGAAGGAAACACAAAACTATACCAAGCATTGGAGGTGGGACTTCTGCCCCGGAAGCTCCAAGCGTAAACTCTCAGGGCAAAAGGTAAAACTTTTCTTTAAGATTAAAATAGCCAGGCGTGGTGGCACATGCCTGTAATCCCAGGACTTGGGAGGCTGAGACAGGAGGGTCGCAGGTTCAAGGCCACTCTCAGTAGCTTAGTGAAACCCTCAGAAACAAGACCATTTCAAAATTTAAAAAAAAAAAAAAAAAAGGCTGAGGGCGTAGCTCAATGGTAGAATGCCCCTGGGTTCAATCACGAGTACCAAATAATAGTAATAATAATAATGGTTGAAGCCTTACTTCATGCCAAATGCTGCTTATGTATTAACTCAAGAAATCCTCATAACAACCAGATGATATTGGCACCATTAGAGTCCTTTTGTAGATGGGGAAACTGACGCCTGTGTAATTCTGCTGTACAATTAGAATTCCATAGTCATGTTCTCGGGACTATTAAGTTGTAGAGCAGTCTAAGGACCTTAAGAGTCAGGTATTTCACCATCAAACCAACCCCTACCCTCCCTACAGGGCCTGCCCGTGCACTGTAAGGGGTTTAGCGGCCTCCCTGGCCTCCGCCTGCAGAAGTCAGTAGTTCTCCCTCCACAAACACAGCAAAATGTCCTCAGACAGTGCCCATGGGCACGCTTGGAGAACTAGTCCTACAGAGACTTGAAAGGCCAAATCCCTAAGCCCCTATAGGAATGGCAAATCTTAGCGTTGGGTGCAAGGAACAGGCTATGGGAGTCCCGCTGAGTTGAGAGGTTGAGGAAGGAGCTGGCTGAAGGCCTTTCCGTAGCCGGGGTTTTATGGTAGGAATCACTGCCGCGGCTCCTATCCCGTGAGGCCGCCCACTCTCACGGGGTGAAGCCAGCTCCTTCCCGGCCACACCACGAAACCTCGCAGGTGCCTCTCCTGCGTCTCCTTATCCACCTTTCTGATTGAGGCACAGACTGCTCAATGAACATGAGCGGCGTGGAAGAATGACAAATGCAGCTCAAGTCTCTGAGAGTCCCCAGCTGAATGTCTCTCTTCACTGACAACCTGGAAATGGCATAAATTAAACTCGGTTCTTGGGGAGAAGAAGGGGTTTGCGCAGGTAACTTGGAGAATCAGAGCCTGAATGCACGTTCCCCAAGGTATCTCTGTGTCCCCGAGTCCAGTGGGAATACTGACCATACCATGGCCAAGTCTGCAAATGCAACTGTATGAGTTCACCCAGGAACCAATGAACTCAAGAAACTCACGCCAAGAAAATTCTAATTGACTCGTTTCCACCAATAAACAGTACAACCCAGCAAATGGGGATAATTGTTGTCACAGGCCAACAGACTCTTGCCCAGGTTAAAAGTCTACCTGAGAAACTGAATATGAGTCAGAAGGCAGAAGGCGAGAACAGAGCCAGCATCCCAGGGCGGGCAGGATGCTCCCCAAGAGAGGCACCATTGTCTACCCCCTGGGCTCTTCTCCAAGAGACCTGCAACCCCCATCATGGCCTGTCTCCCCACGCTGCCTCGTGACTGGCACACGACAGCTAATCGAACTCCTTTGTACGTTTCAGCAGAGACACTCCACAAAGCACCCCTCAGTTGCAGGCATATTTGGGAATTGCATTTGGATCCTACTACTCATTATGTATCCAGAAAGAAGCAGCATGTTGGGGCCACAACAGAGAGGAAATATCTCCATCACTAAATGGGCAGGTTCAGGTTAGCTGGCCATTTTTAAAATGGACAAAAGGTGAAATTTCCACCTTTCCCCCAAAAGCTGAATTTAGGAAGGTTCATGGTATGGTGGAAAGACTAAGAACCCAGGCTGAGCTGAGAGTATGGGCAGGTCCTGTGTTTCTTCAAGCTACAGCTTTGTTTCCTCAAATGTTTCTTGAACAGTACCAGGCACGTGTTGGCCCCTAATTAATAAATCTTAGCTCTGCATCCTGTCAGTCACCTGGCAACGCAAGGACTCCTCGGTACTGGCTACAGTTGCAGGGAAAACGTTGTTTACCATGCAGCCTTTAGTAAAAAAGCGATCTCGGTTTTCTTATCTCTAAAATAGGAATAAAGTCTAAGTGGTGTCGCACACCTATAATTTCTGTACTCCAGAGACTGAGACAGGAGGATCGCAGGCTCATGGCCAGCCACAGAGACTTAGCAAGAATCTCAACTAGTTAGAGAGACATTGTTTCAAAATTTAAAAATTGAAAATAGGGCTATGGGTGGGTATTATTAGGCAAACTGCCTGAGTTCAATGCCCAGTATCATGAAGAAAAAAAGATTGAAATATTGCCCCAATGTCTTGTAGGATTAAATAGAACGGAGCTATAAAGCTCTTAGCACAAAGAGTGCTATCATCTTATGGTGATCAGTGGTGAGGTATGATTATGACTAAGCACAGATTGTTAAAGTATTACCTGCAAACATATTATTTACTTTCTTAGACCACTATTTCGAACTCAGAAATAATTTGTTCTTCTTTCCACTCTCCCTCTTTCCCCTGAATCGCAATGGAGACTAGAGGTAAGAAACAATTCCATGGGCAAATTATTCCTAAGCGTCTTGCTAGTCATTCCTGGCTTGCCCTGGAAGGCAGAACATTGCAGAGGCCCAGACCAAGCAGCCTCTTACACAAGCCTTGGTTCTATAGCTTGACTCCAATAGCATTTCCTAGAATCACCAACTCCGAACTGCTGAACCACGCTGTTTTGGCAGAAAGAGGCCTGCCTGCACAGGATGAGTGCCAGGCCGCATCCCTGGGCCTGCCTGCTGGAAGTCGCCACGGTCCTTAGCCCTTCCTGCTCCCTCAGACCCTCAACTCTCTTCTTGGCACTCTCTCCTCGTCGTTCTTGGGCTATAATTCAAAAATACAAGCTGGTTCCCGGGGCACTTTTGAAATTAACTCCTTTTCAGCTCCTGGGACTCTACATTCCTGGAAGGCCCCACGCGAGGGGGACAGCGCACGTGCGCGCATACACAACACACACACACACACACACACACACACACACACACGCTCTGAACTTTGGCCTGCCTTCCTCCACTCAGCTCGCTCCTGAGGGCAGTGCATTCTCTGCATCTTACACTCAGATCCCCAGGCTTACCAATTTCATAGACCATTAAGCTGCCAAATGAAAATATTCCCATCATTTCATTAAAAAAAAAATCTTACCCAAAAACTGGAAGGGTATAATCTCTGAGAAAAGGACATATCTTCTCATTTGAACTCTAATGAAACATTCGCCACCTGGTCATCATTATCATTGTAGTCAGGACAGTGAAAATGTCAACAGACATCAGCCCTGGGGCCGCTCTACTGCTGAGCTCTGCATACACTAGGCTTTCACGGCATGGTGCTGGGCATGGTGGCCTGTAACACCAGTACTTAGGGGGCTGAGACAGGAGGATCACAGGTTCAAAGCCAGACTCAGCAACTTAGTGAGACCCTGTTTTGAAATAAAATAGGGTGGGAGTATATTGCTCAGAGATAAAATGCTCCTGGTTTCAATTACCAGTTCAAAACAAACAAAAACAAAAACTGGCTTATATAGGACTGGGGTCTTTTGTTTTGTTTTGGTTTTTGTTTTATTTTTTGGTTTTTGTCTTGTTTTGTTTTTTGGTGGTACTGGGGATGGACCCCAGGGGCATTCTACCTCAAAGATACACCCTCAGCCTTACTTTTTAGTCTTTTTGTTGTTTAAACAGGTTCTCACTGAGCTACGAATGGCCTCCCTAAGTAGCTGAGGCTGTCCTCGAACTGCGATCCTCTGGTTTCTGCCTCCTGATCCTCTGGTTTCGGCCTCCTGAATACTGGGATTACAAGCATGCACCACCACGCCCAGCCTTAGACTGAGATTTTGGAAATCCCATGCCAATACCACCAAGCCTTCCTTCATTCCCCTTTACTCCCCAGATCTTTAGTTCCCTCTTATCTAACCTTCCAGAGTGCATACTTCTCATTCTAGCTCCATTCCAAAACTATGATTTTTTAAATCAACGTTTAAAAGGTCATTCTTTCTTCACTCCAAGCCTTTCTAAAACATAGTTGCCACTAAAGTGACACTTTAGAAACCTCAGGTATTGCCTAGTAGACACAATTTTGCAACAATTCCACACCAGAGGAAAAGGACAGAACAGTTAACCCTTTAAAACCACTGTCAAGTCATCAACCAATAGAAAAACCATAATTCACATGTCCATACCATTCATTTTTTTCCACGTTTTCTTCCCATATTTGTCCCTATGAATCTGTACATTTGAGATATAATAAATTATATGGTGGAACCAGGCATGGTGGTGCACGCTTGTAATCCCAGCATTTGGGAGGCTGAGACAGGAGTATCACATATCACAGTTCATGGCCAGCCTCAACTGCTTAGTGAGGCCCCCTGCAACTCAATGAGACTCTGTTTCAAAATAAAGAACAAAAAATAGGACTGGAGGGTGTAGCTTGGAGGTAGAATGCCCCTGGGTTCCATTCCCAGTACTGCAAAATATATATATAGGAATTTTTTCCCGATTATGAAAGTAATGCATGCCTATTAGAAGCCCAGGTATGAGTCAGGCATTATGGAAATGCATGGCATAGAGAAGGGACATTTCAAAACTCTTCACCGAGGACCTCCAATGCCTTTAAACAGGTTTCTAGTCCTCAATTGGTGAGGACTTGGCCTCCTGTCCCTTCCGCCCTTCCTCACCATGTGTCTGAGTTACTGCCCGATCCTAGCAGGGGTCCCAGGGCCCTGGAGTCTGGTTCTGATCTGAGACACCTGAGTTGTGTCACTTATTTAAATTATTTAACACAGGCTCACTCTTCATCTCGTCCCTTCCAGGTTGGTGAGGCTGGGTTCTGTGAGCATCCTGAAAGCAACGTGTGCTAAAAACACCAAATGGAATTGGCTTCATTCTGCCCTCTACTCCTTCATCACAGCTTGGAGGGCAGGGGAGGCAAGGCGTGAGGCTGCTAATACCACCAGGCAGACAGTCC
Source organism: Muscardinus avellanarius (assembly GCF_963383645.1). NCBI lineage: Eukaryota > Metazoa > Chordata > Mammalia > Rodentia > Gliridae > Muscardinus > Muscardinus avellanarius. The sequence goes on along the minus strand of NC_137791.1, from coordinate 104,951,496 downwards.
ACCAGCCACCACTCCTGCCACCACGACAGGGACCACAGGCACCTGCCCCTGCAGCGAGGATGCTAATGCTGTGTCACTATGAGAACCCTATTCCAGAGACGCAGGAGGATGTGCTTCTAACCAAGGGTGGGAGACAAAGAGCGGGCCACTGAGGCTAGCTCAGAACTCACAATGGGGTGGGCAGCGACCAAGGCTCAGGAGGCCCTTCTCTGCAGCCAGAGTGGTGGTCTTCCTCCGATTACCTATGAGCCCCAAAGTGGCAGATGTCCCCTCAGAAGATGCTATAAGAGTTTCAAATGCCTAGTGCACTTTACCCAAATCTAATCACCACCTCATCTAGATCATTGTCAATGGTTGTCAGTTTTATGTCAACCATGTTATTATAGAGAATGAAAACTGAAAGGGAAGAAGGAATTGGCCACACACACCAAAAAAAAAAAAAAAAAAAAAAAAAAAAAAAAAGGGTAGGGTAATCGACAAAGAGTAACAAGGGAAACACAAAACCAGCTTCACCTGATTCTCTAATTGAAGTCCTCCTCCCCAAACAGCTGTATCACAGACCTCTAGAGTGGGACAAGGACCCAACAGACACCCAGAGGTGCCGCCTGCTGCAAGTCTTTTATTCTACAGATGGGACTGAGGCCCAGAGAAGTGAACTGACTTCTCCAAACTCACACAGACAATTCAAGGAGCAGAACCCACCAGGCCAGGCTTTGGAGTCCCTGGTTGGTGATCTTTCCACCAAATCCCAGGGGACCCTTCATGATAGACTGTCTGTCATTTTGCCGCCAACAAGCCATTTCAGCTGAGAGACATGCCACCAACGTGTACCAACACGCAGAATATGCACTGATAACATTAAAACTGAAATGGGCAATCTGGGTTTATCATCCTTACATTTAATTTGTCAGCAGTACAACATTGCTGAAAATAAATGAACACAAAACTTTTAATATATGGATGGAAGCTTCTTAGGAACATTGAAACCATTCTCAAGACATGCTGTTCCAATCAAGTCTAATCCTAGATAACAAATCAAAGATGCTTTGCAAGAGAATGCTTAGTGAATGGTAATGGAACCATTGAAAATATTCCTCCCTACGATCAAGCAAGATTATTGTGGGATCAAGATCATCCGTCCCTTGGAGGGGGTTTCTTGGGCAGCTGACATTTACGCAAAGATGCTGAGGACAGAAGAGAGCATATGTACAGAGCTTTAATACCAGTCTTGACGCATAATGGCACTGAACAAATGCTAGTTTCCTCACCTCAGGGTAGGAAAGTAAGTATCACCCACATAATTAGTAATAGCTTACTACAATGCTTTCCTAAAAGCCTGTCCTCTGTCCCTGGAAAACTTCAGGTATTATATTACAAAGGCACTGTCTATTTTTAAAGTGTAAGTGAAAAAAGTATAGAGAAACAACATTCCATTTTTCTTTAAAAAAAAAAAACATAGATATCCAATAATTAATAAAATCAATTCTAATTCTAATGCCAAGGCCAGGCTTTCAGCTGCAATTTCTGCTGCAAGAGAAAGGAACTCATTTGTTTGCTGTTGTTCTGCTTTTGGCAGGCAAAGAAAAGCCATCAAAAAAATTGAAACATGGCATAAAAAGCAACAGTTGTAAAATACTGTATGTTTGCACAGGTAGATTGTTGCAATATTTAATAGTCTTCTTCCAGACAATGTTTCAGTCAACAGGCATACAACTGCAGCTAAGTTACTGTTACATTTTAGGCGCATCCTGCTTTTCAACTATCACTTTTTATAAAAGTTTCCGACAGTGGGATCCTGCCGGCTCCTTAGAAGTGAATTATTTAGCCGGGCGTGGTGGCCCCACGCTTGTAATCCCCGCACTTGGGAGGCAGAGACAGGAGGATCTCGCTGGCTTAGGAGACCCTGTTTCCAAATAAAAATGTAAAAATAGGTCTGGGAGTGTAGCCCGGAGGTAGAAGGGCTTCCAGGAACCCCAGTACCACCAAAAAAAAAAAAAAAAGAAGTGAATTATTTAGTTTCAGGTGTTCATTTGAAGAGGGAGTCAAAGTAAAATATATAAGCACCTTCTCTGAAAAAGGATCTCAACGTAAGAGTCCTTTCTCAAAGGCTCTCCACAAATATGTAGGGGCATACTTACATTCTCAGTTTAAGAGGACTTTTCTGAGTCATCTAGTACATTGCTAACAAAAGACAGCAATAGAAATCTGGTGTCTGGGGCGTGCCCCCTGCTTCCTGGAGATGGACCCACTGTGCCCTACCCTCGGTGTTCTCAACATCCTCCCTCCCCAGCCTGGAGCGCTCTGTCCTCAGGACAAATGTCAGCCTTTCAATATGATGCCATTGCTAGGATCTGCGTGTTATGATAAACAAATGTTGAACAAATACTGCTTTCAAGCCACAGACTGAAAACCAGCAACACTTGCTACCTAAGTTCATAAAGAAACCCCAATTCAAAGGTTCCTGAAAAGCCAGCCACACACACTTACACTCAGTTATCATGGCCATGTGAGGACGAGACTTGAAATATAAATCCATGACAAGGATGAAGGGGGGCAAAGATTTTAGGGAACAAAATCCAGAAACAACAGATCAGATGCCGCTGTTTGTTCTTAAATCAATGAAATCAGAAAATAAATGACACGATCACGCCAGCCTTACAAAGTTTCCTCATTTCTCGGGAGTCTGTGCGCGGCTGTTTGTATCATTTTCTGATGATCCTCTGGGCATTTCACTTAGGTCATCAGCACAAGGTAGAGCCGGTGACTCAGGGACTTGTCAAACTGTCCCCTCTTAAGCGCCCGGTCCCATCCCAGCTTCCGACCCTGACCTAATTCTCCCCTCAATTCCGGCCCTCTCCAACCACTCAATCCAAACGTCTGAGACCATTGTGGCTCCCAAACTGCGCAAAACTTGCCTACAAAATAGTCCCAACTCCCAATCTGCTTTCTCCGGACAATTTTTAAAAATCCAAGCCTCCCTCGCGCCCCCTGCCCTTTGCCCCTGACGCCTTGGTTGGAGACCTCTTCACCGGTGTCAGACCACCTCCCCTCGTTTCTATGGGATTCGCATCCCTCTCTGGCCAGCTGGGTTTCTGCCTCACAGATGACATTCCTGGCATAGGACCCTCCAGCGGGCGGCACAGGGGCTTGTTCGGGACCCATGGCCAGCCTCTTCGCACAGCCATTTTCTAATCCAAAGACTCCCAGGGCCTTACAGGGGGAAAATGAACTTTTCCCCGGTCCCTCTCCCGGCGGCTGGTCTCGGAAGCCGAGAGGTGGGCCGGGTCTGTAACTCGGGGCAGCAGCGCCAGCCAGGCGCACGGCGGAGGCGGCCGCCGGCCAGGGGGTGTGCGCGCCGCCCGCGCCCACCCGCACTTTCCCCTCCGCGGTCCCCACCCGGGCGCGCCCCCTCCGACCTCGCCTCCCGCCCCAGGCCCTGCGGAGCGCGGCCGGGGAAGGCAAGCGGGCGCCGGGTAGCCGGAGGGATGGGAGCGCAGGAGTGAGCCGCAGCGCCGCGCCGCCCGCCCTGCAGCGCGGGCGCAGGGCGCACGGGACTCCGCCGCGGGTGCTCGCTGCAGATGCGGCGGCAGCTGCTGCAGCTGTGGCTGCGGCTGGGCGGGCGGCAGTGACCGCAAAGCCCGGGGGCCGGGAGGAGCGGAGATGCGCGGCGCTGGGCGCAGCCCCTCGGGCTGCCGGGGCTCCCCCGGGCACTCCGGGCCGCCCCCGAGTCGGCGGCCAGGCCAGGGGGAAGCGGGGCTCACCCGCGGTGCGCGCGGCTCCGCTCCAGCCTCGCCGTCCGCGCAGCGCCGGGATGAGCCGCGGTGCAGCGCACGAGCTTCCTACTTGACTCCAGCTCGGGCTCGGGCCACTGAGCATGCCCAGTCCCGCTCCGCCAGCCCGCGCAGGGAGCGGCGCCGGCGAGATTCCACTTCTCCAGGCTTTGGCGGCGGCTGCGCGGGGCGCGGCGAGGCTGGAGGGCCGGCGGGCGGGGGCCGGCCGGGAAGGCGGGGCCGGGCGGGGCCAGGGCGCCGCGCTCCCAGGGCGACCCCTGCAGGCCGAGGACGGCGGGAGGCCGGGGCAGCCCCGGCCCCTCCAGGCCGCCTGGCGTCTGTCTGCACCAAAAGTCATCCCTGGCTGGTTTGTCCACCCCTCTCCCCCGGGCCTGCGTCCTCTTACAAAGGGATGATGTCCCCAGATGAGAGCGGCCCACGCCCACCCAGGCTGGCCGAAAGTTAGTAGGCGAGGAGACCTCCTTCCTTCTGCTTCTCATCCCCATAACACACACACACACACACACACACACACACACACACACACACACACACACACGATGTTCCTCCATCTGAAAATCCCAAGATGGTGCCAGGGGAGAAACACACCTGCAGAGGACCCGCGATGTATCATCTATAACTCCAGATGCAAACAGACAAGGCGCTGAAACCAGCGGGTGCCCCGAGGGGGTGCGGTGGCACAGGCCTAGAACCCCAGGACTTGGGAGGTTGAGACAGGGGTAGCAGGTTCGAAGCCGGCCTCGTCAATGTGGTGAGTCTCTCTGCAACTTAGCGGGACCCAATTTCCAAATTAAAAAATTATTTGCAGCTCGGAGGTAGGATGCCCTTGAGTTCAATCCCAAATACCACAAGGAGAGAGAGAGGAAGAGAAGGAGGAAGGGAGGGGTGAAAGGAGAGAGAGAGGGGGAGGTTGGATGTTCAGTACGTTGGAAACAGCGTTCCGCCCCAGGAGGCCTTGCTGCACCTTATTTTGGGGTCCCTCTGCAAGTCTCTGACTGGGACGGTCTGTGGTGGAGCGCAAGCATCCACATGTGTAAGTTGCCAGGTGATGCTGTGGTCTGAGGACTACGCCCAGCGAACTCTGCACACATACAAGCACAGAGACGCTCTAACTAGATCTTATTTATTTATTCATTTATTTATTTATTTGCTTATTTTTATACTGGGGATGGAACCCAGAGGCATTCTGCCTCCGAGCTACATCCCTATTTTTTATTCCTTATTTTTGGAACAGGGTCTCACTGAGTTGCGGAGGGCCTCACTAAGTAGCTGAGGCTGTCCGGGAACTGTGATCCTCTGGTCTCAGCCTACCTAATGCTGGGATTACACGCGTGTGCCACCATGCCCAGCCCCAACCCTGTTTTTTATTCTTTATTTTGAAACAGGGTCTCACCGAGTTGGAAAAGGGCCTCGCTAAGTAGCTGAGGCTGTCTGCGAACCCGGATCCGCCTGTCTCAGCCTCCCAAATGCTGGGATTACAAGTGTGGGCCACCGCCCCGGGCTTAACTAGATCTCCTTTAGAAATAAAATCCCAAAGGTTATACCAAGTGATGTCTATGTCTGTCTGTCTGTCTGTCTGTCTGTCTCTCTCTCTCTCTCTCTCTCCCCCTCTCCCCCCAAAAACCTCTGGAATGCACTTCTTCCCCAATGATAAACTCCAATCCCATTCTTTATGTGCGGATTCTGTGCGGTGCGGAATGGCTTGCCAGCGCTTCAGAAATCATGGCTATTTTAAGGATTCACGGGGTCTTGTACTAGGCCTGGAGCTGGAGATAGAAGTGAGTTAAAAAGCCCAGGCCCCTGCCTCGCGGAGTGTGCACTCAAGCAGGGTGATAGATGTACATCAAATAGTCACTCAGTATCGTCTTAAATGCGGAACAGGCGAGGAGGGAGCCGTACAAAGGGCTAACCGTGTAAAAGGGACCCGGAGACTGACTGAGCGGGGCGTTAGCGATGGGGGTCAGCCTGGTGGAAAGGGGGTTTCTGGCTTTTGCATCCTATGAACAATGATCTCCTTGAGACTCAGCTGGAGGTCAGTAATCACGCTGCTCCTGCGACAACAGAAAACAGTAATGCGGGGGGGGGGGCGGGGGGGGATCTCCATAAATCCATGAAAGTGATCTCTCTTGAGACTGAGTCCCTGCACCCCAGAATGAGCCTAAGGCGCCTGGGGCCCGCGGACAGTCGAGGGTCACTGTTTAGTTAGCCACTTGGGAAAAACCAGACTACACCCAAAGCCAGGTGCTTCTAGTCTGCATCCTCGAGGACCAGAGAGGAGAAGCAATTAGCCCGGGACCCCCCAGCCGCCCGCCACCCCCTGGGGTCCTCCAGGCCGGGGCGGACCCCACGAGCCCCGCCCTGCCATCCCTTCTCTCGGGGTCTGGGGCGCAGCGCGCCGCCCCTCCCGGCTCCGGCTCGGGCTCCTCCGGACCCCAAAGAAAACCCGCGCTGGAGTCAGCGCCGGTGGCGGCGGGCGGCGCGCAGGCGCAGTGGCCGCCAGGTTGGGCCGAGGAGGCGCCGGCTGCACACCTGATGCAATCAGCCTTCCGGAAGCAGGAAAGGCGCCCGCGCCCTTCCCGGGCTCCCAGCCTCCCCGCCGCCCGCGGCGTCCCGGCCCGAGGTCCTGCATCCTGCGGGAGGCGTCGGGAAGCCACCTTCCTTCCGGACCCAAACCCCGGAGCCCTGGAGAGTGATGTTCGCTGCGGCTGCTGGAGGAAACTCCCTTGATTATCTGCAGAGAGGACGGGCGGGGCCGCGGGCAGGCTTCTAACCTTCCCTGGCCCCCGTCCTTCCTTCCTCCGCCTCCAGCACACGTTTCTCTTTCTCTCCCCCTGCAGGGAGCGTTTCTAGGCTTAGCAGTTTTAAGGCCGCTTGGAGCGGTGCCCCGGTACCTTCCTTGTCTTGCGAGGTCGGCACCTGCGGCATAAAGCCTTCCACCGCGCGCTCCTCTATAAGTCAGTGGTTTCTCTGTACCGCACCATTTACGTCTACAAAGAGAATCATTTCCTGTTTCACCACCTCATGCAATTCTGATATCTATTGTGAGTGGGTTTTCCCTTAGTGCTGACTCACCCATGCATTGTTTTCTAAGGAAATGAAATATTCCAAGACTATTCTAAGAGCTTGATGTATAAAGCATGGGCGTAAACGCTGTGAGCCGCACAAGGACCTCTGAAAGAAAGCTCCTTAAGCCAAAGGTCCTTCTAAATCAACCGGAGTTTCAATGGGAAAAGATGTGTTAGTGATGATTCCAGAATCAAGTCTAGATCAAGGCTCAGATTTTACGAACATTTATCTCTTTGTGGTGCAGAGACTTTTCCTCATTTAGAGGCAACGGTAAAAGTGGCACTCGAACCCAAATGACCAAAACTCCAATCTGATGGGGGGGGGGAGGGGGCTGCAAGACCATATTACGATGCTAGTTTTCATTCTAAAGGTTACAAAGTACAAAATTGGTGGCCACAAAAGGAATCCTACTACTCATGCCTACTCGTGAAGTCGTGTCTTTAAATAGTCCCGAATCAACAACCACTTCTAAGGAAGCTAAAGACTAGACATTAAGTATTCAAAGTGGTATGAAGTTCTTCAGAACTACATCAAGAAACCTTGTGCCAACACTTAGAATCTAAAGTATTTTTACTTGATCGTGTGGCGTGTGAACCGTTTGAGGTGAAACCAAGGGAGTTTTAATGATCACCACAAAATATCAGGCTCTTGGTTTGCTTTGGTAATGATCTGAAGTACCTAAGCCGTATAGAAATCAAAAGGAAATACAAAAATAGCTTGCAACACTCATGCTCACAGTAATATCTAAATTGTGACTCCTCAGAACACTACCTTTTTATCTTGATGAATGTGCATTCCTTTTTGGAATGTTCTGACATTTAGAGATCTGGGAGAATACCTTCTACTTAAGCGAAAATAGAATTTAGTAAATGTCAAGCAAGAGGTGCAAGGTACACAGTCCTCGGGAGGTGCTGGTTACAGAATAGCTAACTTCTACTAAGTGCTGGGCTTGTGCCAGAGACTGGCTAAGCATTCCCCCCAGGTTACTTAGTCCTCACAACTGCTCTGTGCGGGAGGTACTGTGCTATCCTGATTTTACCCATAGGGAAAGGAAGGCTGAGGATGTGAAGTTAACTCAAGGATGGAACAGCGTATTTAGTGGCAGAACTGGGATTTGAACCCAGGAAGTATTCCTGGAACTTGCACTCGTGTGTGTGTGTGTGTGTGTGTGTGTGTGTGTGGTGTATTCTTAAATAACACTACGCAGAAAAGTATAAGCATGAAGAAAATCACGATTTTTTGACACATAGAAGAAAGAAAGTAATCCAGCATGCTAGTGCACGAAACTGTAATCCCAATACTTGGGAGGCTGAGACAGGAGGATCTCCAGTTTGAGGCCAAACTCAGCAACTTAGTGAGGCCCTCAGGAACTTAGAACCTGTTTCAAAATTAAAAATAGGCTGGGTGTGATGGCACATGCTTGTAATCCCTGCACTTGGGAGACAGAGACAGGAGGATCGAGCTGGTTCGAAGCCAGCCGTGCTGGATTAAGAGACCCTGTTTCCAAATAAAGATATATTTAAAAATAGGTCTGGGAGTGTAGCCTGGAGGTAGAAGGGTTTCTAGGAAGCCCAGTACCACCAAATAAATAAATAAATAAATAAATAAATAAATAAATAAATAAATATTAAAAATAGCCAGATGTGGTGGTGCACGCTTGCAATCTCAGCACTTGGGGGACTGAGATAGGAGGATCACAGGTTTGAGGACAACCTCAGCAAGTAATGAGACTCTCATTAACCTAGAAAGACCCTGTTTCAAAATAAAAACTTAAAAATAGGGCTGAGGATGCCATTCAGAGGTAGAATGCCTCTGAATTCAATCCCCAGTAACAAAAACAATTAATTAAATTAAAAATTAAATGAGCCTGTGGGTATAGCTTGGAGGTAGAATGCCTCTGGTTTTAACCACAAAACCACAAAAATAAAAAAATAAATAATAAGTAGAAGAATTAAAGTATCATAGTTCCCTCTTTGGAAAGATAAAGTTTGATAAGTTTGGATCTTCCTAGGAAAGAATTCCTGCTAAGAAAACATGGTCCTTCACACAGTCCGGATCTTAAATATCCCCAAAAGATGATGTGTGGAAGCCTTGGTCCCCAGATGATGGTACTGTCAGAAAGTGACGGAAACTTTTGAAGATGGAGGATTAGAGGAAACAGATGGGGGATGAAGAGGGTGCTGGAGCCCGGCCCTTCCGCCTGCTCCCTGGCCTCTGGAGTGAGTCGCTCTCCTCCACCCCAACAGGCCGCCATGATGGTCTGCCTCACCAAGGCCGACGAACCATTGGGCCAAGTGACCGTGTGCAGAAACCTCTGACACCGACAGCCCAAATAATCTTTCCTCCTTTTAAGATGTTTATCTCAGCCATTTGGTTACAGGGACAGAAAGCTAACACAGTCCTCAAACTTAGGACCAATCTTACCCACTGAAATGAAGTAGACGATCAAATACTTCGTGACTTTTCAGGAGGACCGGTCAGGCCTCTTCATAATGACTGATGGGGGCCCGACTGATTGCTCAGACCCAAACTATGGGGTATGGTAGTCACGAGCCACATATGCTTGCTTATAATTTGAAATTAATTAAAACCGATCATAAGCCGGGCGTGGTGGCGCACGCTTGTAATCCTCACGCTTGGGAGGCGGAGACAGGAGGATCGCACAGCTTCGAAGCCAGCCACGCTGGCTTAGGAGACCCTGTTTCCAAAAATAAGAAAAATAGGTCTGGGAGTGTAGCCCAGGAGGTAGAAGGGCTTCCAGGAACCCCAGTACCACCGGAAAAAAAAAAAAAAAAAACGATCATAGATAACATTTCAGTTCTTCGGTCATACTGGCCACACTTCAAGCACTCAGTAGCTCCCTGGGCTAATGGAGACTGTATTCAGACAACTATAAGTCATTTCTAGTGAGCCGGGGGTGGCGAAACAAAACACATCTGTAACCCCAGTACTTGGGACGCTAGGACAGGATAGCCTTGGCAACTCAGCAAGATTCTGTTTCAAAATAAAAAAAAAAGTAAAATAGGGCTGAGAGTGTAGGTCAGAGGTAGAATGCCGAGTTCAACTTCCAGTATCAAAAAAAAAAAAAAAAATTCTGGTATTGCAGAAAAGTGTATTAGACAGTGCCACCCTGGTCCTGGGAACCCAGAATTCAAGGCTTTAACCTCTTCCACTCTATGTTATTCCTGGGAAGACCATGTTTCCATGGTTTACCTTCCCCGGGACCATCAGTCTTACTTTCCAATGAAAATTATCATCAAAGTGTACACACACACACACACACACACACACACACACACACACACATACACTCATGGAAAGAAGATGGTTTTGGAGTTCAGGCCTTGTTTTACAATCTCCACTCTCATCAGCTGTGTAACCTTGGGCAAGATATTTGCCCTCACTTCTTATAAAATGAGCATGTTAATCTTTTCATCCTGGGTTTGTTTAGGACTAAACGAAATCATATGTAAAGCTTCTCACGTGAGATGCCTTCCTTCCTTCCATTCCTGCTTTGGTTAATGGCATCCCCAATTACTCAAGTTTCTAAATTAGAAACCTCAGTCATCTTGGATTCTTACTTCCTCCTCAACCACCTGCATCAGCTTAGTCATCAGGCCCCGTGCTCCCACCTCAGGGGCGCCTCTCCACCCCTCTCCCACCGCGCCCACGGGCTTCCCATGCTCCTGCTAAGTGACTCTGGTGATGCCCAGCACTCCCCATCCAAGCCCTTCCTGTGCTACAGCCCGAGTGATCCTTGTATAGTAGGCTGCTGACCATGGCATTCTCTTCTAATCCCCCAATTGGCCTCCAGTCACTTAAGGGTAAAATCTTTACTAAACCTAAGAACTCACGTGGCCAACCGTTGCTCCATCTGAAGTCCACATTTGCATTCCTCTGCTGCCTGCCTCTCTGTTGGCCACCCATCCCCAAGCTTATACCTCTTTTTTTTTTTTTTTTGTACTGGGAATTGAACACAGAGGCATTTTACCTGTGAGCTAGATCCTCCACTCTTTTTGTCATCATTATTTTTGATTATTTGTTTTGAAACAGGGTCCTGACAGGTTACTGAGAGTCTCACTAGGTTACTGAGGCTGGTCTTCAATCTGTCATCTCCTGTCTCAGCTTCCCAAGTATTGGCAGTACAGGCATGTGCCACCATACCTGGCACCGATACCTCTTTATATGTCCCCTACCCCCATGCCACAGCGACCTACACTCATGAGGAGTGGCCGTTCTTATTTCTGCCCTTGCACACACCCTCTCGGGCTCAACTAGGACCACTGTTTGTTTGTTTTGGTATTAGGGATTAAAACCAGGAGCTACACTCAGAGCCTATTGCCTATTTTAGTTTTTATTTTGAAACAGAGTCTCACTAATGCTGAGGACCTCACTAAATTACTGAGGCTAATTTCAAAACTGCAATCCTCCTGTCTCAGCCTTCCAAGTACTGGGATTACAGGCATGTGCCACCCAGGTGAACTAATACTTTACATCATCTTTATCTGATAAAATCCTACTTAAGGATTTTGGTCTAAGGTCTAGTTTGGATATTACTTCTTCCACAAAAGCTCCTCAGCTCCTTCACAGAGAAAGGCCGTCACCACTGCCTTGTGATGCTTTGGGATTAGGAGTGTTGAGTTTGGGACAGCCTGATTATTTTTGGTGTGTGTGTGGTACTGGAGGTGGAACCCAGGGGATTTTCTACCTCTGGACTGTACTCCCAGACCTCTTTTTATATTTTATTTGAAAACAGGGTCTCACTAAGTAGCTGAGAGCCTCACTAAGTAGCTGAGGCTGGCTTCAAACCTGCGCGATCCTCCTGTCTCAGCCTCCCAAGCGCGGGATTACCAGCGTGCGCCACCACGCCCGGCTGGGACAGCCTGCTTTAAAGTCCTGTGTATCACTCTCTCACTGGTAGTTGGGGACAAGTGACTTAAACTCTCCCCACCCACTTTCTCATTTGAAAACAGTGATAATCAAAGCACGTACATCTTCATATTGTTACCAAAATATGTGAACTCATGTACATAAATTTCATAATATTGTGCTTGGCTCATAGGTATGTACTCAACATTTATTATCTTAAAATTATTACTACTAGCCCGGCGTGGTGGTACACGCTTGTAATCCCCGCGCTTGGGAGGTGGAGACAGGAGGATCGCGCAGGTTCAAAGCCAGCCGTGCGCGCTGGCTTAGGAGACCCGGTTTCCAAAAAAAAAAATTTTTTTTTTAAATAGGTCTGGGAGTGTAGCCCGGAGGTAGAAGGGCTTCCAGGAACCCCAGTACCACAAAAAAAAAAAAAATTATTACTACTATAACTCAATATAGATTTTTTTTAGCATTTTAATTTTTTTTTTTTTTTTTTGGTGGTACTGGGGATGGAACCCTGTTTATACACTCTCAGAACTATTTTATATTTTATTTGGAAACAGGGTCTCTTAAGCCAGCGCTTCTGGCTTCGAGCCTGCGTGATCCTCCTGTCTCCGCCTCCCAAGCGCGGGGATTACAAGCTTGCGCCACCATGCCCAGCTAGCGTTTAAAAAATTTTTTTTTTAATTTTATGTATGGTACTTGGTATTGAACTCAGGGCATTCTGCTTCCAAGCTACACTCCCAGCCCTATTTTATTTTTTATTTCAGAATAGGGAGGGTCTCACTGAATTGCTGAAGCTGGCTTCAAACCTATAATCCTTCTGTCGCAGCCTCCCAAGAACTAGCACTATAGGCATGTTCCACCATGCCCAGCTTAAACAAGTTTTAATTGTTTAAAATTCTTATATTTCAGCTGGGTGTGGTGGCACATGCTAATAATCCCAGTTAGGAGATTGAGACAGGAGGATCACAGGTTTGTGGCCAGCCTCAGGAACTTAGTGAGGCTCTCTGCAACTTTGTGAGACCCTGTTTCAAAAAAATAAATAAAATAGGGTTGGGGGTATAGCTAAGAGGTAGAATGCCCTTGGCAAACACACACACACACACACACACACACACACACACACACACACACAATCTTAAACCGAGTGTGATAGTGCACATTTGTAAGCCCAGTACTTGAGAGGCTGAGGCTAGAGGATTGCAAGTTCGTGGCCAGCCTCAGCTACTTAGTGAGGCCCTCTGAAACTTAGTGAGACCCTGTTTCAAAATAAAGAATAAAAAATAAGGCTAGAGGTGTAGCTCAGAGGTAGAATGTCCCTGGATTTAATCCCCAGCACCACATACACACACACTAAATCTTATTTTCACAATTACATTTGATTTTACATTAAATAAAATCATCTTATTATAGAAGTACTTCATACTGATTGAGTAAAATTTAGGAAATACAAATAAACCAAAAAGATTAAATTCTCTGTCGTTTGAGACACCTCTTGGTCACAGGCAAAAGAAATTAAGTCTCATTAACTTACCCAAAAAACAAGTCTGGAGCTGGGCGTGGTGGCACACATCTATAATCCTAGCATTTGGGAGCCTGAGACAGGAGGATCATGGTTCACAGACAACCTCGGCTACTTCATAAGGCACTCCGCAACATAGTGAGGCCCTGTTTCAAAATAAAGAATAAAAAAAAAATAGGGCTGGGGGTGTAGCTCAGAGGTAGACTGCCCCTAGGTTCCATCCCCAGTACCACCAAAAAAAAAAAAAAAAGTCTAGGATGGTTGTGGAAGGCTCACCGCATCAACACAAAGATGGAAAATCAGGTTTGGAAAAGGATCAAGATGGATAGAAGACTGGCAGGAAATGACACAGAAAAGATCAGGGCTCAGGAGGCCACCAGCAGCACTACCTCCCTGCCCCTTCCCACGGCCATGGTCCCAAACCTTTGCACCTTGCTGTCAGCCCCTCCCTGCGCAGGACGCCTGAGTGGCTGAGCCAAGGCATCTGCGGTGCCCTAGCACCCAGAGGACAAGAGAAGGGACCTTTGCCTCCCTCAGATTCCTCACTGGGAGATGGGGTGTTCTCCCTATGCAAACTCACTCCAGAGAGATGCACCCACCCCAAATAGGAAAGAGGTCTTATCCCCGGCCCCACTGCTTAATCAAGTCACTGGCAAACAGCCTGCGCCTCCCAGCTTCCTGCCTCCACCGACGTCCCCGTGCCCGCTCCACACGTTGCCCACCAGGGCTCCCCCATGGGCCCCGCCTGCCCAGAGTCTTCCTTGAGTCACCACACAGCCTCCATCCCTCACGCAGGTCCAGAGCACACCACAGGCTTGTTAGCGTGTCATGACCTCCAGCTAGATGTCCTGTCATTCTTTCTTGCTAGAGTGTGAACTTCTGTTTCTTAGTCTAACCATAGAGAAGATACTTAATAAATATCTATTCTACCGTGTTGGTTTTATTTTGTTTTAAGCCCTGACAGCCTCTTGGTAATAAGAGAAAGCTAATTAAGTGTTTCTGTAAATTTTTACGGTTGAGAAATATATTTAGTAAATTCCATAAACATTCTGTGGTTCCTAAACAATGATAATGAATGGATCAAAATAAGCATTCATAGAAACTCAATTAACTGAGCACAGAAGCATGCAGGGAGGCTCATCACACTCTGCCTCTGCCAGTCCCCTTATTTACCAAGCATTGTTACCACCGATGCTGACGCTTCATTGAACTGACTTAAGCTGCGAAGAACTCATGTTCTGCGCTCAGGGCAGTCTCCATCCCTGGCTGCATGACAGCTCTCACCCTCCTACAGGCCTTGCTTTGCTTATCGTCAGACAGCAGAAATTTGAGTCCAGAGGACCAATGCGCATGGTGTCTCATAATTAGTCCTCTGCACAGATAAGGGCAGGAATTTAAATTGTGTGGATGGAGGAAAACCATCACCTCCATACTCAAAGGGCACAATAGAAATAACACAATCTAATCTAGAAAAGCAGTCCATTTTAAATCCATGCAAATATAATTATGTAGGAAGGGGGAATCTGAAAGGGAAAACACTGGCAGAGAAGCCATTTTGGAAGAACTCGAAACGATTTGCAAGAGAATAGGCTTTGCTCATACCAGACAGAGACAAAATATATTACTAATTTGCAAAGAAATATATAGCCTCCTTGATCAAATAAGAAATGTAGAGACTCTTTTCTCTGCTTGTTCCTAATGAATATCTTCTACTTAAAAGTGTTTCCTTATAAATTCTGCAAAAACAGAAAAGAAAAAGGAGTTGAAGAGAAAGTCCTAAAGACTGCTTTGATTTTTTAGGAGATCATTATAAGAAGTAATCAACTGTGATCAGGTTAAATGAAATATAACTTCTTATATATAACTAAGAGTATAGAAACTGAACTGGGTATGGTGGTGAATGCCTGTAATTCCAGTACTTGGGAGATGGAGACAGGAGGATTGAGGGTTTGAGGCCAGCCTCAGCAAACTTAGTGAGGCCCTCAGGAACTTGGTGACACCCTGTTTCAAAAGAAAATAGGGCTGGGGGTATAACTCAGATGTAGAATGTCTCTGGGTTCAATCCACCCACCCCCACACACATAGAAACTCAATTTGGGAAGAAAAAGGTATTAGTATAGGGGAAAAAAAGTGTGATTGAAATAGTATAGAATTAATACTTAACATACATAGATATTAGAAGAAAGATTCTGGTTAAGTTCAACTATATAAAACGGAAGTCTTCACAGGGATGTAACTATTGCTTCATCCCTCGAGACATTTAAAATTGACCTGGATGAACAACTGGAATATATTTTGTAGCAAGCAATCCTCTCTGACAAGCTGGCAGATTAGCTCTAATTGATTTTTCTACCTCTAATTTCTTTGACTCTCTGAAATGCTATTCTTAGAAGACAAATGAGTTTTCCTTTAGGTTGAATTTTCTGTCTTTATTTTAATCAAATGAGATATGACTTCTCAAGGAAATAGTTTTCAAGCCAGTGACTTTCCAAGTCATAATTCTAACTCTTACTTTGACTATAAAAATCTCAAATCTAAGTTATGGCCCTGGTAAACGTGATAAATCACAATCTATTTTCTTTCATCATGTGCTGGCAAGAGTAGCGGGAGAATATTCCCAAGAAGAGAAGGAAGAGGGTACAATACAGAAAGAGAGACAATGGAGCCGTCTACTATGCTCTACCAGTCCTTACTTTCCTGTTCTAGGTTCGGATTCTATCTAGACAGTGATAAGTAAGAGAAAAAGATTTACCTCCATTGAAATTATGTCAAAGAGCATGTTATTGGATCAGATAAGAGTTTTGAAGAGATAGACTATAATATTATATATAATTTATTAATTGTAGGCAAAAAGCAAAGTTAGATATGGCCTAGACAAAGTTTTTTCCAAGCCAGGCATGCACATGCCTATAGCTCCAGTATTTGGGAGGCAGAGACTGGAGGATCATGGGTTCGAGACCAGCCTCAGCAACTTAGCAAGACCAACTTAGTGAGACCCTGTTTCATGATTTAAAAAAATTTTTAAACATATATATGTATATATTTTACATATATATGTATATATATGTTTACACATACGTGTGTGTGTGTGCATCTGTGTGTATGTGTGTGTGGCTGGGAGTGTAGCCTAGAGGTAGAATGACCCTAGGTTGAATCCCATTGCACCTTCACCCTAAAAAGCTTTGCCTTGTGTCTTTAGGCTAAGAAGAGGAAACACTAAATGAAAAGGGAAGTAGAGCCGGGCATGGCGGTGCACACTTGTAATCCCAGCATCTGGGAGGCTGAGACCAGAGGATCGCAGTTCGCGGACAGCCTCAGCTACTTAGTGAGGCACTCCGTAATTTAGTGAGACTCTGTTTCAAAATAAATAAACTAATAGGGCAGGGCGTGTAACTCGGAGTTTGAATGCCCCTGGGTTCCATCCCCAGACCTGCAAAATAAATAAATAAATAAATAAATAAATAAAAAATGGGAGAAGTAGTCTGTCTCTTTTGCTCATAGTGAGGCAAAGGGCCTCACTAAGTGGCTGAGGCTGTCCGTGAGCCGCAATCCTCCTGTCTCAGCCTCCCAAATGCTGGGATTACAAGCGTGCGCCACCATACCCAGCTCAAAATAATTTCCAAAGAGCCACTTTTACATTGTAGGTTTTTATATGGCACCACCTCACTTCAAGCACTAATATCTGTTTGTGTGTATGTGTGTGTGTGTTGTAGTACTGGAGATTGAACCCAGGGATACTCTGCCTCTGAGCTATATCCCCAGATCTATTTTATATTTTATTTTGAAACAGGATCCCTTGCCAGGCATGGTGGAGCATCTTGTAATCCCAGCATTCAGGAGGCTGAGACTGGAGAATTGTGGTTTGTGGACAGCCTCAGCTACTTACTGAGGCCCTCCGCAACTTAGTGAGACCCTGTTTCAAAATAAAGAATATAAAATAGGGCAGGGGGTGTAACTTGGAGGTAGAATGTCCCTGGGTTCCATCCCCAGATCCACAAAAAAAAAAAAAAAA
Organism: Muscardinus avellanarius; assembly: GCF_963383645.1. Lineage (NCBI taxonomy): Eukaryota > Metazoa > Chordata > Mammalia > Rodentia > Gliridae > Muscardinus > Muscardinus avellanarius. The sequence continues at coordinate 104,934,230 of NC_137791.1, read as the reverse complement.
AGAAATAGGGTCTCACTAAGTTGCAGAGGGCCTCACTACGTTGCTGAGGCTGGCCTTGAACCTGTGAGCCTCTTGTCTCAGCCTCCTAGGTACTGAGATTTCAAGCGTGTGCCACCACACCTGGCTCACTGTTTTAATTATATATTTCTATGCAACAAATTACCCCTTGAAACTGAAAACCACAAACATTTATCATCTCACCATTTCCACAGATCAAGCATCTGGGAGTACGTCAGCTAGGTCCCTCGGGGTGTTCCGTGCGATTTCAATTGAGCAGTGAGCTGGAGCTACAGTCAGCCGCAGGCTGGGGACAATCTGCTTCCACACTCACATGATGGCTGGCAGTCTTTAATTTCTAACTGGCTGTTGGCCAGGGAGCTATGTTCCTTCCCACATTAGTAGCTTAAGCATCTTCATGACATAGCAAGTGGATTTCACCAGAGAAAGTGGTCCAGGAAAAAAAGGGGAGGGAGTAAGGTGGGATAATGCTACAGTCTGGATCCAGAATGTCTCCCAAGGATGGTGTGTTAAAAGGCTTGGTCCCCAGCCAGCGGTAGGGGACACTTTTGGAAGGTGGTGGAACCTTACTGATGTCGGGCCTGACTGTGTGGTATAAGATCACTGGGATGGGTAACAACTCTTTTGCTCATAGCTAATAAGGATGCAAAGAAATATAAGGTTTAAACAGAAGAGTTTTAGAGACTCAAGAATATTATTTCAAAAGCAAATATGCATGAAATAAAATGCAAAGAAAAAAGCTTGTAATCCCTGAGCTTGGGAGGCTGAAACAGGAGGATCGCACAGGTTCAAAGCAAGCCTCAGCTACTTAATGAGGCTCTCAGCAACTTAGTGAGACCCTGTTTCCAAGTAAAATATAAAATAGGTCTGGGAGTATAGCCTGGAGGTAGAAAGCCTCTGGGTTCCACCCCCAGTACCACACATACACACACACACAAAAAAAAAAGCAAAGAAAATAATTGATTCATGAATCTGATTATTTTGGAACATATTAAAGCCTAATAATGTTATACATATATATACACATACCACACACACACACACACACACACACACACACACACACACACACACACACAGAGTCTCAAATACAGTTTATCTCTTCTCTCACTTCCTTTGAATCTTTTTCCCCCAAAATACATAAAAAGTTGTTTTCCTCTCAATTTCCTCAACATAAAGGTTATCTATAAGTAGAAAATAAAATTTCATTTGAAGCCAGGCACAATGGTATAGTCCTATAATTCCAGTACTTGGGAGGCTAAGGGAAGAGGACTGCAGGTTTGTGGTCAGCCTCAGCAAATTGGGAGGCCCTCAGCCACTTAGTCAGATCCTGTTTCAAAAAGAAAAATAAATCCAGGGATGGTGGTGCACACTTGTAATCCCAGTACTTGAGATGCTGAGACAGGAGGATCACAGGTTTGTGGCCAGCCTCAGCTACTTAATGAGGCCCACTGCAATTTAGTGAGACCCTGTTTCAAAATAAAGAATAAAAAAATAGGGCTGGGGGTATAGCTTGGACATAAAACGCAGCAGGCCTCACTAGGTAGCTGAGGCTGGCTGCAAACCTGCTATCCTCCTGTCTCAGCCTCCCAAGTACCAGGATTACAAGGGTGCGCCTCCATGTTCTCTAGAGACAAACATTTTTTGAAGCTTTATTGTTACGGGAATTACGTTATTGTTATGGGAATAATTATTGCTTCAAATACCTTCACTCTCCCAATAGACTTACTTATCTCAGCAATAGGGAAGGGTGAGGTTTCCTCTTCTCAGAATTCCCAGGAGCCTCTGTGTGTATGTGTGTGGTAGTTTGGTTTCCACTCTTTTGGGTAGATACCCAGAAGTGATATTGCTGGAGTACAAGATGGTAGAGGCATAGATGTACACATCATGAATTACCCCTTCCCCAGTGCCCATCCCATTCCCTCTCCATTCTTCTTTTTCATGTTTGGCTTAATGATTGACTTTGATATATTCGTGAATGTGTATTATATACATTAGGGAATTTTCTTCTTCCCCCTCCTATCTCCCTCAGTTAGGTCACCTTATTTGCTTTTCTGTGGTTTCACCTTCTTCATCTAGATTTCCTCCTATGACCTTTTTTCTCCCTGGCGTCCATATATTAGGGAGGGCATCTGAGTTTTTACTTTTTGTGACTGTCTAATCTCACTTAACAAAATGTTCTCTAGTTCCATCCATTTCCCTGCAAAAGATGTAATTGTGTTTTTCTTTATGGCTGAGTAAAATTCCATTGTGCACTCTCCCATAGTTTTGTAATCCATTCAACATCATTAGCAATCAGAGAGATGCAAGTCAAAATTATCCTGAGATTTCCAGTTAGAATGGAAATCATCAAAAACAAACAACACCAACGCTGGGCGTGGTGGCGCATGCTTGTAATCCCAGCATTTGGAAGGCTGAGACCGAGGATCGTGGTTCGTGGACAGCCTCAGCTACTTAGTGAGGCCCTCACTCAGTGAGATCTGGTTTCAAAATAAAGAATAAAAAATAGGGCAGGGTATATAGCTCTGAGGTCAAATGCCCCTGGGTTCCATCCCCAGACCCCAAAAAAACAAAAAAACAAAAAAACAACCCACCAAATGTTGGAGAGAATATGGGAATATGGAGAAGTAGGAACTCTAACACATTGTTGGTAGGATTGCAAATTCGTGCCACCACTTTAGAGAACAGTTTTGGAGGATCCTCAGAAAAATGGGAACCAACCTACCATATGATCTAGCAATACCACTTCTGGGTATCTACCCAGAAGAATGGAAACCAAAATACCAAACTAATGCATGTATATCTATGTTCATAGTTGCACAATTCACAATTGCCAAACTATGGAACCAACCCAGTTCTTCTATGGCAAGAAATCATGATCTGACCCATTCACCAGGCTGATGGTTGAGATTTCTTAACTTTCATCCTGAGCTTCATGGTAGCAACATTAACTTAATAAACATATTTTAGTATCTACTATGCATGGGTCAATGAGTTGGTAATTCTGCTCTTTGACCATTCCAAATATGTTAAACTATCAGAGTTTTATAAAAGGTACAAGCCATTATCAGGCTCATCCCTGACCTATCACTACGGGTTGAATTGTGTCTCCCCCAAAAGATATGTTGACATCGCAACCCAGTACCCATGATGTGACCATATTTGGAAATAGGGTCATAGAGATACAATCAGTTAAGCTGAGGTATGCTAGAGTAGGGCAGGTCCCTAACCAGTATGAATGGCTTCCTTATCAAATCAGCATGGAGGTAAGGACTGCACTGATACATCTGCAAGCCAGGAAAAAGCAAGTTGCCAGCTGTGAATGGAAGGAACAGATTGTCCTCAGAGCTCAGAAGGCGCTGACCTGCTGACACCTCGACTTGGAACTGTGTGTGTGTGTGTGTGTGTGTGTGTGTGTGTGTGTGTGTGTTACTGGGGATTGAGTCCAGGGGTGCCTATCTCTGAGCTACACCCACAGACTATTTTATTTTTTATTTTGAAATAAAAACAGGTAAGTTACCAAGCACTGGACTCAAACCTGCGATCCTCCTGTGTCCATCTCCCAAGTCCTGGGATCACAGGCATGCGCCACCATGCCCAGACGTGATTTGGACTTCTCCTGTCCAGAACTATGATGGAATTGGTGTTTGTTTGTTTGTTTGTTTATTTTGGTGGTGCTGGGGTTACTGGAAACCCTTCTACCTCTGGGCTACACTCCCAGACCTATTTTTTTATATTTATTATTTGGAAACAGGGTCTCTTAAGCCAGTGAGACTGGCTTTGAACCTGTGTGATCCTCCTGTCTCCACCTTCCAAGCGCAGGGATTACAAGCGTGCGCCACCACGCCCGGCCATTTATATTGTTTTGAACCACATAGTTCACATGTTTTGTTATGGCCGCCTGAAGAAACTACCTATCCATTCCAAAATAAATGCCTTTATAAAATAGAGAGGAATTGTACAGGAAATTCTTTTACTAATATAAAGTAATATTTGTACACTTCAGAGATTTTCACAGGTATTGAAGATAAACTCAAATAAAGTCTAAAAATTCCTGAAAGATGCTATCATCCTTTTCTGTGGTGACACATTGATGACACTAAAAAAAAACTTCCTAGATTCAAAGAATTACTTTCATTTTATTACAGTATTGATTTTGTAACAATACGTTGAATGAAAAGCAAATCTGATAAATAGATTCCTCAAATGTGATTTGCTGTAACAGAGGCACAATAAATGTCTCAAGGTTTGGAGCGCAATCTCCCACAGGGATTGGCCTCACAATCTTCTATATTTAAAATGTAATTAATGCTGCTGTCAGGGCTTGGGGGAAGGGGGAATAGGGAGTTACTGTTTATGAGTACAGAGTTTCAGTTTTGCAAGATGAAAGAGTTCTGGAGAGAGACGGTGGTGATGGTTGCACAATATGAAGGTACTTACAGCCATTGAACTGTATGCTTAAAATGGCTAAAATGAGCTGGTCATGGTGGCACAGGCTTGTAATCCCAGTACTTGTGAGGCTGAGAGGAAGCTCTCAGGGTTCAAAGACAGCCTCGGCAATTTAGCAAGATCCTCAGTAACTTAGTGAGACACTGTTTCCAAATAAGAAATAAAGTGGGGCTGGGGGTGTAGCTCACAGGGAGAGTGCATGTGGATTCAATCCCCAGTACCCAAAAGAAAAATGGGTAAGGTAATTGTTTTCATTATCTATATTTTAGTACAATGTTTTTAACTTAAAAAGTAAGCCATGCTGGGGAAAAATTGTATGGGTCTGCTTTTCATTGCTATGATAAAATACCTAAGGCTATTCACTTAGAAAGAAAAGAGGTTTATTTAGCTCACAGTGTTGGAGGCTGAAAGTCCAATTAGCATGGTGCTGGCTCTGGCATGAGTTGGCATCACCCAACCCTTCACTGTGTGTCTTCAAACAACAACATATAACTCTTTTGACCTATAACTTAAAGATCATAAACTTCAGGCAATAATATTCTACTAAGCTCTTAAAATTATTTGGGGGAATCATAGCTTGTTTTATTTTGTGCTATAAAATCAAAAGTATTAAATGACTTATGTTCTTGGAATAAAAAAGCAATAAAAACAAAAAAGGGTGGATGGCATGGTGGCACATGCCTATAATCCCAGTACTTGGGAGACTGAGACAAGAGGATAGCAAATTTGAGGCCAGCCTGAGTAGGAAGACGCTCAGCAGCCTAGCAAGATCCTATTTCAAAATAAAAAATAAAAAGGGCTAGGGAGGTAGGACACCTCTAAGTTAAATCCCCTGTCATCCCCCAAAAAAGAGTGTTTGAAACTGGGGAATATGAAGCCTGAGTTCCCAGACAATCGGATAAGATTTTTCAGCAGCCACAAAAGCATGGGTAATTAAAAGAATTAGTTTTCAGAGCCTGGATTTTCACACCTACTCTTTGCTAAAGTCTGCCTGGGAATGGGCAGGCCTCATTGGACTGCTCCTCTCCCTCTCAGGCGCACCTCCGTTCTCTGCGGGAGGAGGGCCGCCTCTTCCAGACTGCACCTGACTCCGGGGGTCGTCTTCGGTGTAAAGTGGCGGGTGCTAAGGGCAGCGCAACTCAACCCGCTGCCCACAGAGCCTAGGTCGCAGGAGGCTGCAACGACTGGGTGGTTTATAAGTGCAGTGACTTCCAGCTCTCTGCTATCAACAAATTGAAGATCGAAGGAATTTGGCTGTCAGCTGACAGGTGACCAAACATAATTTTTACGATTTTTGGCATATTACTTAGAAGGAATATAAAATAAACGTAACAGTGCTACAACAAAATTTCTTCCATTTTAACCTGTTCCTTCTTATGTAGACAAGATTTTCCTTATTCTTGTGTGCATAATGTTGAGACTAGAAATAGAACTGGTGTTTAACCCTATCATAATAATAATAATAGTAAGTCTTCTAGCAATAGTAATATCTTTATTCTTGCACAGATACATATGTTAATTAAAAAAATATATAGCCTGAGCTGGGCGTGATGGTGCAAGCTTGTAATCCCAGCGTTTGGGAGGCTGAGTCAGGAGGGCTGTGGTTCACGGCCAGCCGCAGCTACATAGTGAGGCCTTCTGCAACTTACTGGGACCCTGTTTCAAAATAAAGAATACAAAATAAGTCAGGAGGTGTAGCTCAGAGGTCGAATGCCCTTGAGTTCCATTTCAAGACCCACAAAACATAAAATAAATAAAAAATATAGCCTCGCTCATCTTATTAAGAGATGAACTTCCAGCAAAATTTTACTTTTATGAAACTTTGAAATAAATATTTATATAGTTATATTCTTTTAAGAAAAGTGATAGGTAAATAACTAGAGATAATATATATGAACATTATTAATATCATTAATACAAATGATAAATTATATGATAAGCTCTAGATTTTTATTTCCAACCTATGTTAATGCACCTTCATTAATTTCATTGAAAATTTCACAGAATGCTGGGCGTGGTGGTGCGCTCTTGTAATCCCCGCACTTGGAAGGCGGAGCAGGAGGATCGCGCAGGTTCGAGGCCAGGCCGCGCTGGCTTAAGAGACCCTGTTTCCAAATAAAAAAGTATAAAAATAGGTCTGGGAGTGTAGCCCGGAAGTAGAAGGGTTCCCAGGAACCCCAATACCACCAAAAAAGAAAGAAAGAAAGAAAGAAAGAAAGAAAGAAAGAAAGAAAGAAAGAAAGAAAGAAAAAATTTCACAGAAGCCAGGCATAGTGGCACACGCCTGTAATCCTAGTACTTGGGAGACTGAGACAGGAGGATCACAGGTTTGAAGCCAGCCTTAGCAACTTAGCAAGACCCTGAATCAAAATAAAAATGAAATAGGGCTGGGAATGTAGCTTAGAGATATAACACCCCTGTACCACACAAAAAAGAAAAAATTCACAAAATTGAAAACTTGGAACTTAATGGATTAATTCCATTGGGTACATTTATTTTTATTTTTATTTTTTTGGTGGTACTGGGATTCTTGAAAACCCTTCTACCTCTGGGCTACACTCCCAAACCTATTTTATATTTTTATTTGGAAACAGGGTCTCTTAAGCCAGAGAGTTTGGCTTTGAACCTGCGCGATCCTCCTGTCTCGGCCTCCCAAGCGCGGGATTACAAGCGCGTGCCACCATGCCCTGCCCACTGGCTACATTTAAAGGAGTAACACTTTATCAATATGTCAACTACACCAGAAATTTTATTTGCAAAAAATCATTTGCAATGCTTGAGAGTTATGGTAAACATTTTTAGGGGTCAATTTATAAGTGTGTGAGAGAGCACAAGGTTTATGGTCCATGCTAGCCAAGAATATTTGAAGGACAGTGATCAGAAAGAAGAGATGCGAGCTGGGAGCAGTGGTGCAGGTGCAGTGGTGCATGCTGGTAATCTCATTCCTTGGAAGGCTGAGACAGGAGGATCTCAGTTCCAAGGCCAGCCTCAGCAACTTACTGAGGCCCTCAGCAAGTTAGCAAGACCCTTTTTCCAAAGAAAAAATAAAGTCGGGAAATATAATGCCTCAAGTTCAATCCCCAGTATAAATAAATAAAATAAATAAATAAATAAAGATGACCAATACTTTAGAAAAAAAGTAAGGAAATAAGGCAGCAGACGAGTTCCCAGCGAGCGCACAGACAAGCAGCTGCCAGTGTTGGGAGATGGCCACAGAGGGATGGCTTGGGGGTACCGCTCCCAGGGGAGAGTAGGACTGGTTGCCAAAACTTAGTCTCCACTTCCAGGCCCCGCAAGTTGATTTGGGCAGAGTGTTTTCCAACAACTGCAAGTATCACATCCTCTACTGTGACAGAAGCCACATTACATCTAGAGGGCTACTTGCTGGATCCAGCAGAATCAGAAAAAGGGCTGAGACTGGTGCCATGCAGCCGCGGCACACCTACAGTTGTGACAGCTGCTGCACTCCTCACAGGGCCGCAGCTGGAGGTCAGGTGTGTCCACGTGCGGCCCGGAGGGACCCTACCAGCTCCTGGCCTGGGAGCTCCCTGGTCTTTCCTAGCCCATAGCTTCTCGGAGCCACTAAGTGGGAATACGGAGAGCACTTTCATCCTACCCAAGGCTAGTCCTGTCTGCTCTGAACTGCGGGCACTTAAGCTGAGCTGGGCACCACCGATCCTCAGCCACACATTTGCAGGCATTCTGTCGGCTTTCTTCCAATGAAAGCTGCATCACGTGCATTGTATGTGGATTTTTCTTGTCTAATTTTCATGTACAGTTTTATTTCCAAGTCTTTGTGGGAGATAGTGAGGAGCTCATGCTCATGTAGTATCCATAAGACAGGTAACAAATGCAATTCTAAAATTAACATAGGGGAAGAAAATTGAGCCCTATTAATTAGTCAAAACAAGGGTGGTTAAGATCACTTACACAGGTCTACAGTCATCACAGCTACTTTAAAGATAACTGGCTAAGCCGGGCGTGGTGGCGCACGCTTGTAATCCCTGCTCTTGGGAGGCGGAGACAGGAGGATCGCGCAGGTTCGAAGCCAGCCGCGCTGGCTTTAGAGATCCTGTTTCCTAATAGAAAAATACAAAAATAGGTCTGGGAGTGTAGCCCAGAGGTAGAAGGGCTTCCAGGAACCCCAGTACCACCAAAAAATAAAATAAAATAAAAAATAACTGGCTAACAAGGCTAAATTAATTCAGATGGCATTTATTGACCAACAAATACAGTAAACAACGTCACCATCACCATCATGCTAAGGAAGAGGCGAGGCAGACTGCAGCTGAGAGCACACGGCGAGTCCAGGGCCACACACCACAAGCTCAGCAGGTTCAGTCTGGCTGCTACTTGGACGAGAGCACTCGCCGGTGAGCAGAGATCCTAACTCAGCGGGAAAAATGCACAACCGAGGAAAAAAAGTCACAGAAACAGAGAGGAGGGGTGGAGGACAGTCTTCACAGAGGGACTATTTATCTCTATTTTGAAAGAAGAGTAGAAATTTACTAGGAAGAGGAAAGGAATAGCATTTAATATTGAGGCTTGGGCCATGTGAGTATTCCTTTCAAGAGTGAGGAGACTTTACTCGTTAATGAGAAAAAAAAGCAGACTTTCTAATATTTTGGAACAGTATATGTTTTTGGGGAGGGTACTGGAGATTGAACCCACGGGCATTCTACATCTGAGCTACATCCCTAGCTCTGCTTTATTTTTTTATTTTATTTTTGTAGTCCTGGAGGTTTAACCTAATGGCATTCTACCTCCAAGCTATACCCCCAGATCTTTTTATCTTTTGTTTTTTGAAGCAGGGTCTAGCTAGGTTGCTGAGGGGCTCACTAAGTTGCTGAGACCGTCCTCAAACTTGCGATGCTCCTGTCTCAGCCTCCCATTTACTGGGATTACAGGTATGCACTACCACGCTCAGCTTTATTTTTTAGTTTGAAACAGGGTCTTACTAAGTTGCAGAGGGCCTCGCTAAGTTGCTGATGCGGTCCTCGAACCTGTGAGCCTCCTGTTTCAGACTCCCAAGTAGTTGGGTTGCAGGTATGCACCACCACGCCTGCCTCGGCACACCTATTTAGAGTTCTACTTTGATTCATTTATCTAGCAGGGCCAAAGCTCCCCTGTTTCCAGTAGGGCACACAGAGAGGAGGGCTCTGCAATAGGTCCAGTTACAATGAAAGTTACTCTACATTAGGTAGGATGATCACTTCCTGTGTAGATCCTATGGGGACCAGCGTGCCTGCGACAGATAGGAATACTCGGTACCTTCGGCTGCCTCCTCATTAAGACCCACAGGATTTGGGAGCAAAACTATGCCATTCCCTGCAGATAGTTACTGTCTTACTGTCTTTCTTTCTTTCTTTCTTTCTTTCTTTCTTTCTTTCTTTCTTTCTTTCTTTCTTTCTTTTTGCAGTATTGGGGATGGAACCCAGGGGCATTTTATCTCTGAGCTACACCACCAGCCCGATTTATTATTATTATTATTATTATTATTATTATTATTATTATTATTATTATTTGGTGGCACTGGGGTTCCTGGAAGCCCTTCTACCTCCGGGCTACACTCCCAGACCTATTTTGTATTTTTTTAATTTGGGAACAGGGTCTCTTCAGCCAGCGAGGCTGGATCCAAACCAGTGCGATCCTCCCGTCTTTGCCTCCCAAGCACGGGGATTACAAGCGTGCGCCACCATGCCCAGCTATTTTTTATTTTGAAACAGGGTCTCACTGAGTTGTGAAGGGCCTCACTAAGTAGCTGAGGCTGTTTGTGTACCGCAATCCTCCTGTCTCAGCCTCCCAAAGGCTGGGATTACAAGTGTGGGCCACCATGCCCAGCAGCTTCAAACTGAGACATTCATCACACTGAGTCCTGGCTGACCACCTGCCTCCATCCTTAGGGCAAGCAGTGACTGGCCTCAGAGTGAGACCCTGGCCTAGCACACGTGAGGCCCTGGGTTCCATCCCCAGCACCGCAAAATAAAACAAAGCAAGACCAGACAAGACTATACTGGCCTCCACAGCCTCTGTTCTTGCTATAAAGCTTCTTCTCTCAGCCTGTGCTTCTGGCCAATGGGAAATAGAATAAAGTCATAAATACAACTAACGATCACAAGCAGTTGCAGAAGTGGGAACTGTAGTAATTAGTATATCTTCCTTACTTTGATAGGCACGTATCTGTATATATTAACCAGTTCATTCCCTTCTTCCTCTCCCATTACCCTATTAACATAATATGTTTGTAACAGTTAACCTTAAATCTCAGGACTTAAGTTACAGAGGAGGGGCTTAATTCAGCTAGAAGAGAAATGGCCCTGACTGTAACACGGGTAGCGTGTTTTCAGTTGTTTGAGAAACAGATGCATTGTGAGAAGTGGGAACGGGCTTTTGCTCTTGTCTTTATTTGGAAGTTCAATATGTTTAAAAGAGCTGCCAAGAGTGACCCCACGCCCACTACTAGACACGTAGCTAAAAATTCCCAGGAGCTGTGATCAGAAGACGTGGATTCCCACAGACGTCTCACAAACACCCCCTTCGTTCATGCGTTGCCCACTTCGGCAGCAGAACACTCTTAGCTCCTGAGATTTCCCTGCAGGCTCTGCCTGGATTGGCTCATACCTGGGCTTTGGGAGAGCTGGCTGATGACAATCTGATGTCACACGAGCACCCCGTTCTGGACTGTCACTTCCCCAAAGGCTCCCAACAGTTGGGTCAGATCTGATTGCTCTAAATTCCTTATTCCACAGCATTCAGAATGGCTCTGCTTCCCTTCCTGAACGCTAACAGATAGAGGGGTATTTGAGCCAAGGCCTGAGGAACGGCAGGGTCCTGAGGCTACCTTGAGAAGAACATTCTGGGTAAAGCAAAGAGCGGGCACAAAGACCCCCAGCGAAAACCAGGGCAACCCAGTGGAGGGAGGGGGAGGCAAGAGTGCTGGGGGCTCCAGGAAAACAGGGAGAGATTTGGAAAAAGAAAAAGGAGGGCGGGATGTGACCTGACTTCTTAAAAAGGGCTCACTCCTAGCCAGGCCCAGCGGTGCACGCCTGTAATCTCAGTACCTGAGAACCTGCAGGCTCGAGACCAGCCTCAGGCCAGGCGTGGTGGTGCACACTTGTAATCCCAGCATTTGGGAGGCAGAGGTTCGCAGACAGCCTCAGGTACTTAGCGAGGCCCTTCGCAATTCAGTGAGATCCTATTTCAAAAATAAAAAGACTAAAAAAGAGGGCTGGGGGTGTAGCTCGGAGGTAGAATGCCCCTGGGTTCCATCCCCGGTACGGAAGAGAGAGAGAGAGAGAGAGAGAGAGAGAGAGAGCGAGCAGCCTCAACAGTTTAATGAAGCCCTCAGAAATTTAGCAAGACTCTTTTTCAAAATAAAAAATAAAAAAGGCAGGTGGTATAGCTCAGAGGTAGAATACCCCTGGGTTCAATCTCAGTACTAAAAAAATTAAAAAAAAAAATTAAAAAAAAGCTTACTTTTGCTGCTATACTGAGACTAGACTGCAGGGGGCAGATAAAACAATAATCTAGATGAAAGATGTTTTCTTCTTTTCTTCTTCTTTTCTTCCTCCTCTCCTCCTCCTCTTCCTTTCCTCCTTCTCCTCTTCCTCTTTCCCTTTCTTTTTCTTTTATAGTGGTACTAGGGATTGAACCCAGGGGTGTTCTGCCTCTGAGCTGCACTCTCAGCCCTTTTTAGTTTTTATTTTAAACAGGGTCTTGCCAGGTTTTTGCTGAGCTTATCCTGGTCTTGAACCTACGACCCTCCTGTCTCTGTCTCCCAAGGTCTGGGATTCTAGGCGTGTGTCACCACACTTGGCTGGGATGTTATTGACACTCGAAGAGGCCAGCAGTTCATCTGCACAGGGACAGACATGTTTGTGGCATGGGTCTGCCTGTCTGTTTGCAGGGCTTCATCTGCAGACGTAGGGTTGCTGGGTTCCTCCTGGCTCAGCATCTCACATAACCTCACGGCCGAGCAGGACATCTCTTTATAGCAAAGGAGAGGTGAGAATGAGCGCAAGACCAGGGAGTCACTGACTGCATCCCAAACCCTGCCCACAGAAGCTGTCAGACTTTCGGAGCGTTCCAGCAGCGCCCCACGCCCCGTAGACAGCAGCTGACTGTGGGGTCTAATGTCTGCTCTTCTCATCTTTAAGGAGGCCCAGTTCCACAGTACACTCCACCCTCCAGAGCCCTCCCCGTGCGCATCAGCTGAGGTCAGATCCCGGCCCTGCTTGGCCTATCCCTGAAAGGCTTTTCCTGAAAAGTGCTTTGTCATGGTGCCCTTAATTCCTCTCTCCTGCTACGCTTTTGACCTAAGAACAGTCAAGGATAAGTCTGTGAGCGGAGGCAGCTGGGTTCTCCTAGAGTACGAATCCTGCTGGGGCCAAAGCGCTGCATTCCCTGATTCTTCCCACTCAACAGTTCCTAAGGGCTGAGAATCAGGCTCTTTCCAAACTGGGTTCTTTTTATCCTGGGAACATATCACCACGTTTCAGGTGTTAAACCCATATCCCCCTTTTGTGATGGGCGTGCTAGAAAATTTAGGGGGAATATTTTATATTAGAACAAATAAAGTGCACATTCTTTATGAAGTAGAGTAGAAAATGAGCCAAAAATATTTATTTATTTATTTATTTATTCATTTATTTATTTATTTATTTATTTATTTATTTATTTATTTATTTTGCAGGTCTGGGGATGGAACCCAGAGGCATTTGACCTCCGAGCTACACCCCTGTCCAAGTTTTTATTCTATATTTTGAAACAGGGTCTCACTGAATTGCGAAGGGCCTCACTAAGTAGCTAAGGCTGTCTGCGAACCGCAATCTTCCCATCTCAGCCTCCCGAATGCTGGGATTACAAGTGTGCACCACCACATCTGGCAGAGCCAAAAATATTAAAAAAAAATTTTTAGTTGGAACCCAAGATCTCAAGAGGCAGTGGAGGGACCCGGGTTCAAGGCACTCTGGCTGAAAGGGGTACTTCAGTGGAAAAGCTTGGTGGCATGGGGCAGGGTGGGCTGCTTCCAACAAGACACAGAAACAGGCTCTATCCCAAAGCTCAGGCAAGAGAAGCAGTGGATCTGTATTCTTGGTGGCTCTGGCGGACGTTGCTCATTCTGTAGCCCTGCCACGGAGGGTTGCTGCTTCGTGCAACTGTCCCATGGTTTCTGCCATGGAGGTTCGTTGCTCCCTGTAGCTTCCTGAAAATTGTTCTGCGGTTCCTACCATGGAAGGTCACCACTCCAGGTAGGGCAGCTCCCTGATACTAGTCTTTCTTGTACAATGACACAAAGCCTGATATGATAATTTTAAAGAAATTTAATAATGGGGGAGTTGGGGAAGAGATAGATGACAATTCTCCTGCCCATTTGGAGCCAGCACCTTACTTTTATAGATACTTTAAACAAGGCATCATCAAAATTAATCAAACACTGAAACTAACAATCGTCAGGTTACAATAAAGATCAGTGAGGCCAGCCTGTGACAAGCTTGGAGGAAGGAGACAAATCCCACCCAGACAAATACCATGTATTCAAACGGACCTGGTCCAAGATGATAATCTCAGTGCATGTTGTAAAATGGCCCTCAACGTATCTGGGCAAGCCTGGCCTTTGTGGGTCCATGAAACCCATCAACCACAGCTTTTACTCTACTCCCATTCTACTTTTTTGTGCTATTGGGGGTTGAATCCAGGGATATTCTACCTCTGAGCTACACCCCCAGCCCTATTTTTTTTAAAACAGGATCTCACTAAATTGCAGAAGGCCTCACTGAGTTGTGGAGGGCCTCGCTAAGTTGCTGAGGCTGCCCTCGAACCTGCAGCCCTCCTGTCTCAGTCTCCCTAGTACTAGGATTACAGGCATGCACCATAACATCCAGCTTAGTCCTCCCCCTTCTGATGACTCACGTGTGAGGGATTCCTGTTTGCTAAGCAGGCACTGTGAGAGCAGAACTCCATTCATCTCTGCGAGGCTGGCACATTTACACACAGCGAAAGCAAGGATAATTCTGAGAGGTGGGGAAACTTGGCCAAGGATATTGGGAAATGTGCAGTTACCCTCATCTCTTCCCACTTCTGTGTTTTCTTCGTTTTGTGCTCATAGAATGGAGGATACACAAAAATAGAGAGATCCAGGAATTTGGTCTCTCTAGAATAAAATAGGCTGTCTGCAAGCCACGATCCTCCTGCCTCAGCCTCCCAAATGCTGGGATTACAAGCGTGTGCCACCACGCCCGGCTCATTTGGATATTTCAAACAAAAGACTCTGACTTCTTTCTTTGGCCAGGCCATTATTTCTCTCTTATTGCCAATCTAAATTTTGACTTGACATGCTACATAAAAACCAACCAACCCACAAATAAAAGATATTGAAGATACTGAACATTTCAAAGAGGAAAACAAGCAGGTTTTACAAGTACAGAAGTCATAAAGAGTCTCTTTGTAAAAGTTACATTTTGATTTTATTCTTTTATGAGAAATTTGCTAGATTCCATGCCTACAGTTTGTCTGCCTCTATAAAGATTTAAAGTGCTATTTTGGGTGTCTCATAAATACAAGCTCGAATCTATAACCTGGACCTTTCCAGGAGAAGGATGAGGCTGACTTCTCTTTCTCTCATCAATACCGTCATTTTAATCATTGTTTAGTACTTTCCTTTCTTCCTACTCGGTCAAGTTGGGAGGTATAAATCCGAGAATGGGAGGCTTATAGAGCCAGGCTGTGAGGATGGTTTCTATTTCTTTCTGGCTTACATTTTTATAAATCTGGCTCGTGTGTCAGTTAATCTGCGTATTGGTGTATTTCTCCAGAGTGTTCTCATATGCATTTTGTGATATGGGAGCTATCACAGTGGCTTGCCTCTCCATAAATACTTTTTATGTATCTTATGTCTCAGTAGATTCAGAACATTACTATTCACAGGTTAATTCGCTAACATCCCCAGGAACTATGTTGAAGCATATGGCTCCTTGACATGCATGGGGCACATAGTTGCGCACAATTCAAATATTAAAAAAAAAAAAAAACAAAACCCAGATGAGCCGGGCGTGGTGGCGCACGCTTGTAATCCCCGCGCTTGGGAGTCGGAGACAGGAGGATTGCGCAGTTCAAAGCCAGCCATGCTGGCTTAAGAGACCCTGTTTCCAAATTTAAAAAATATATAAAATAGGTCTGGGAGTGTAGCCCAGAGGTAGAAGGGCTTCCAGGAACCCCAGTACCACCAAAAAACAAAACAAAACAACAACAAAAAAAAAAACACAGATGATGTAAAACTCTATGAAGGCCCTTTCCCCCACCTTTCTGACAGTTATTCAACAATGTCAATACTTTTTCAGGGTATCATTTTATCACTGATGATATAACTTATTTTTAAATTTAAAAATTCCCTAATGTTGCCGGGCGTGGTGGTGCACTCTTGTAATCCCCGCGCTTGGGAGGCTGAGACAGGAGGATCGCATGGGTTCGAAGCCAGCCTCAGCTACTTAGTGAGGCTCTCAGCAACTTAGTGAGACCCTGTTTCCAAATAAAATATAAAAAAGGTCTGGGAGTATAGCCCCGAGG
The DNA here is from genome assembly GCF_963383645.1 of Muscardinus avellanarius. Classification (NCBI taxonomy): domain Eukaryota; kingdom Metazoa; phylum Chordata; class Mammalia; order Rodentia; family Gliridae; genus Muscardinus; species Muscardinus avellanarius. Next base: position 104,918,198 of record NC_137791.1, on the reverse strand, counting down.
TAGAAAGCCTCTGGGTTCCACCCCTAGTACCACCAAAAAAAAAAAAATCCTTAATGTACATGATGTACATTCACAAACATATCAAAGTCAATCACTAAGCCAAACATGAGAAGGAGGGAGGGGAGGGAATGGGGTGGGAATTTGGGGAGGGCTAAGTGTGATGTGTGCACGTATGCCTCCACCATATTGTACCCCATTAAGATGTATGACTACAACACACCAATAAAAAATATGTTTTCCAGTATGTAAAGAGTTTCTATTCTTACCCAAGGAATTTCTTGTAATTAAACTCTGTAATTCTTATTATTAAATGTTGCAGGTACCAAACCGGTATTTAAGGTAAAGCACACGATATCTGAGATAGAAAGGCATCTTAGGAGGGTAATAAATACATTGGAAATCAAGCTATAATGATGTAGCAATTTTAGAGAATCGTAAACCACACATTTCTGCAATTTCATACATTGCCCGGCCAGCCTAGGCCACCTGGAGTACACAGAATAGTGGTACTGAAGGTAGTGTGAGAATTCAGTGTAAGTACTTTAAAAGAGAGAACTGAAGCTGGGTGTGGTGATGCACACCCGCAATCCCAGTAGTAGGGAGGCCAGGACAGGAGGATTTGTAGGTTTGAGGCCAGCCCCTCAGCAACTTAGTGAGACCCTGCTTCAAGATAGAAAATAAAAAAGGGTCAGGGGTGTAGCTCAGGTGTAGAATGCCACTGGGTTCAATCCCTTGTACCACACATAAATAAATAAATAAATAAATAAATAAATAAGGAGGAAAAAAATACCTGAAGAAAAATAGAAGTACAGTAAAAAAAAAAAAAAAAAAAAAAAGGAAGGGAGAGAGAAGGGGGATGGGAAGGAAAAGCCTGATCATCCAGTGTGTCCTTCGAAGCTCACTCAGGTGTCTTTCTAAAGAAGGCAGTCATTCCAGGGAAATCAAAGGCAGCTTCTAAGAGAGCAGATTTCTCTCTTGAGACAAGCTGCAGCAAAATGTTGAAGGTAGCTTCTGCCAAGACAGATGACGCTGGATTTCCTATGTGAGGCCATCATCAGCGGGTGAGTGCACAGCTGGACTTTGGAGAACATAGTCTTAGTGGAATCTAAACTAAGTCATATGCTCTTCCAGTGGCCATGAATAACGGAGAGGCGCGGGGCACAGCAGGCTTGCCCTACTTTGGCACTCGCTGGCATCATAAATTTAGGCAGTGCACTTAGCCATGCGGGACGTCGCTTTCAACACACCGCGGTGACGGGCAGAACCAGGCTGGGATCCCAGGTCTCTCTCTTATCACTCGGTGATTTTAGGGAGGTTACATAACTTTCATGGACCTATTTCTTCAACCATAAGATGTGAATGAGACATCAAAAGTTTGCAAGAAGCCAGCTCCTTCCCCAAAATAAATACTGTACAATTTTATTTCTATCAAACTTTAGAAAATTCGAAATAATCGACAGTGGCAGGAAGTAGTTGGGGGTCCAGGAAGCAGGGTGAGCGGATGGAGAGAATTAGTAAAAGATGGGAAGAAACTTCTGAGGGGGGATGTGTCCATGGTCCTGATTTGGTGAGGGTTTCACAGGTAGGTATGTATCTCAAACCTATCCACATTTATTGTATGTTAATGATATCTTTAAGAAAAAAAATTTGTGTGTGTGGTACTGGGGTTCCTGAAATTCTTCTACCTCCGGGTTACACTCCCAGACCTATTTTATATTTTTATTTGGAAACAGGGTCTCTTAAGCCAGCGTGGCTGGCTTCGAACCAGCACAATCGTCTCAGCCTCCCAAGCACAGGATTACAAGCGTGTACCACCACGCCCGGCGTAAGAAAATTTTTTTTAATTAAAACAATGCTTGTAGTCAGGTGTGGTGGCACACGCTTGTAATCTTGGTATTTGGGAGGCTGAGGCAGGAGGACTGCAGATTTGCGGCCAGCCTCAGCTACTTAGTGGGGCCCTCTGAAACTTACTGGGACCCTGTTTCAAAATAAAGAATAAAAAAATAAGGCTGGGGGTATAGTTTGGAGGTTGAATGGCCCTGGGTTCAATCCCCAGTACCACAGTAAATAAACAAAGAAACAAGTAAATACTGAAACAAAACCTCTTCAGGAGCTGAGTAGCTTTCAAAAAGAAATACGGGACAATAGGCAAATACCTCTGCGACTTCCTTAGGATATTATTTCAATAGCTTTCTTTCAAATCTTTATTAGGGCTGTATTTTAGGTTGGTGGAGCCCTGTTGTACGTAGGGCCCGTAGGCTGCTTTTCTGCTCCGCGGTTTATCATAAAATGTCTGCGTGCTTTTTTTTTTTTTTTGGTGGTACTGGAGTTCCTGGAAACCCTTCTACTTCCGGGCTACACTCCCAGACCTATTTTATATTTTTATTTGGAAACAGGGTCTCTTACGACAGCGCGGCTGGCTTCGAACCTGCGCTATCCTCCTGTCTCCGCCTCCCAAGCACAGGGATTACAAGCGTGCGCCACCACGCCCGGCTGCATGGCTGCATGCTATTTCTTTAATGACGGCCTCATAATTATTACAGGGGTAAAAATTCTAGATATATTTCGAGGGTGGAGTTGCCGGGATTTGCCGACAGATTGAGTTTGGGGTGTGAGAGAAAAAAGAAGTAAGGGGTGAGGGTGTGACCTGGGGCCCCAGCAATGAGAAGGCTAATGAAGCTGACATTTCCTCAGGGAGGAAGAATCTGGACAGGGCAGATTTGGAGCAGGAGGCGAGGAATTCGATTTCGAGGACAAGTTAAGTGTTAGATATCAAAATGGAGATGGCAATAGACGTGGGATCAGAGGGGAGGTCCAGCTCAAGACAGAAATTTGGGAGACTCTGGCATAAAAATGGTATTTAAAACCATCGCTGATATACATGCACGCATCACCCTGTTAAATCCTACCCCCTCCCCACCCCATTCCCTCCCCTTCCCTCCCTCATGCTTGTCTTAGTGGTTGACATCGATATGTTTGTTTAAGTATGTCCTGTGCTTTACAGAGTTTCCCTTTTCCCCCCTCCCTCCCCTCAGTTAGGTCGCCTTGTTTGCTCCTCTATAGGATCTCCTTTTTCACCTGGAGGTCCTCTTATGACGCATTTCACCTTAGCTTTCACATCATGTATACCTATGCAATTTTTTTTTATCTCATCAAGATGTATGAATTCAGTGCACCAATAAAAAAAAGAATAAAGGAGCTTAGGTGACTCACAAATTTATCCAATAAATTCTTTTGGAAAGACAAAAAATAAAAAATACTTCCTTTGCTTTATTAATCAAATTTATTCCTGATTAAAATAAAAAAAATAGAAGTAGCTATAAAAAAATAAAACTATGGCTAGCTGAGCACTTCAAGGGCATGAGTACAAATAGAGAGGAGAAGAGGCTCCAGAGCAGTCAAGGAAGCCTGCTAACTCCAGAGATCCTGGAGTGGAGGAGAAGTTGGCTGAGGTTAGAAAGAGTGTTACCAGAGAAGGAGGGCGTCCGCGAGGGTGGGCTGTTCTGGATGCCAAGCAAGAAAGACAGTTCGAAGGAGAAACTGCTACTCATCGTTCAAGTAAGGGAAGGGTGAAAAGTGTGCTCATGAAATAAGGGGTGAGCCAGGTACGACAGCACGCACCTTTAACCTTACTACTTGGGAGACTGAGATAGGAGGATTGCGGGTTCCAGGCCAGCCTCAGCAACTGAGTGAGACTCTGTTTCAGAATAAAAATAAAATAGAGCCAGGCTTGGTGGTACACATTTGTAATCCCAGTACTTGGGAGGCTGAGACAGGAGGATGACAGTTCAATGACAACCTCAGCTACTAAGTGAGGCCTTAGTGAGACCCTGTTTTAAAATAAGGAATAAAAAATAGGGCTGGGGGTGTAAATCAGAGGTAAAATGCACCTGGGTTCCATCCCCAGTAATGCAAAAAAAAAAAAAAAAAAAAAAAGAGTTCGGGGTATAGATCAGAGGTAGAATGCCCCTGGGTTCAATCTTCAGAACCAAAAAAAAAATTAAAAAGGACAGAGAAGACAGAAAAAAAAAGAGAAAGAGAAAGAAATAAGGAGTGCTATATCCCAGGCACCATGAATAGTAGATTTAGAATTTTTTCCCTAGAAGATACATAAATGGCCGGGCTTAGTGGTGCACGCTTGTAATCCCTGTACTTGGGAGGCTCTAGCTGATTCAAAGCCAGCCTCACTGGCTTAAGAGACCCTGTTTCCTGTTTCCAAATAAAAATATAAAATGTGTCTGGGAGTGTAGCCCAGAGGTAGAAGGGTTTCCAGGAACCCCAGTACCACCGAAGAAGAAGAAGAAGAAGAAGAAGAAGAAGAAGAAGAAGAAGAAGGAGGAGGAGGAGGAGGAGGAGGAGGAGGAGGAGGAGGAGGAGGAGGAGGAGGAGGAGGAGGAGGAGGGGGGGAGGGGAGGGGAAACACAAATGGTCAATAAGCCTATGAAAAGATGCTTAACATCATTATTCATCAGGAATGCAAATCAAAATCACAAGGATATCCCACTCCACACCCCTGAGGATGGGTAGAATAAAAGGAAAAGCACTGGTGAGGATGTGGAGAAATGAGAACCCTTGTCCACTGCTCATGCAATGTGAAATGGTATACAGTTTTGGGGAAAGTTTGGCAGTTCCTCAAAAAGTTAAAACATGTCATCTAGCAACTCAATCCCCAGGAATATACCCAAAGAAAACGAAAATGTATATCCACACAAAAACATGTACAGGAGGTTCACTGCAACATTATTTATAATAGTCACAAACTGGGAAATACAAATGTCCCATTTTTAACGACAACAACAATAAAACTGAGACATGGATAGAAACAAGAAAGTATAGTTCATGGATGGGGGAAGGCACTCTACAGAAACCATCCCAGAGGAATTCCAGATGTTGGACTTAGTAGTCAAAGACTTTAAGTTGGTATTTTTTTTATTTTAAATTTTTTTATTGGTGCATTATATTCAAACATCATATTGGGGTAAATAAGTTGGTATTTTAAATATGGTTAGAGAACCAAAGGAAATCATTTGAAAAAAACTAATGAAAGCATAATTGTAATGTCTCATCTAACACATAACATCAGCAGAAAGACAGAAGTCATAAAAATAAAGCAAAGTCACTTTGGAGTTGAAACCACAATAACTGAAATGTGACTGCTCCGGAATTCAGAGTCTATGCCTTCTCCAGGGTCTCTAGTTGTTTGCTTAATGACATTTCGGGATTAATTCTATACTCTTCTGTTCTGTGTGGCCCTGAGGTCTCTACCTACTTAGCTTTGTAGTCAGCTAATAATTGGACAAATATTCTAAATGCTTGGAACCAGTAATTCCCCAGTCTTTGTCACAGGGCTCCGAGTGCTGAACCACAGTGCTGAGTGCGCCTGTCCCTTCCTGCTGTCTGCAGAGCCTCCAGGTCAGCTAGGGCTGAGCTTGTACGCAGCTATCTACACATGCGTGGCTTTCTAGATTCCCAGGAATGTGTCAGATCTTTAAAAGGCCACCACGGACATCTCACTGCAAGCTTTTCTTTTCTTGTTTGTTTTTGTTACTGGAGATTGAATGCAGGGACATTCTACCTCTGAGCTATATCTCCAGCTCCTTTATTTTTTGAAACAGGGTTTTGCTAAGTTGATGAGGGTCTCACTACATTGCTGAGGTTGGCCTTCAACCTGTGGTCCTCCCATCTCAACCTCCCAAGTACTGGGACTACAGGTGTGTGGCTCTGTGCCTGGAGAGCTTTTCTTTTTAATTTTTCTGGTTAGTCTCTTGTTTGACCTGACATTGCTTGATTTTGATGATGATGATGATGTTCTGGTTTGGAACCAGGGGCCTTCATATGCTAAACATATGCTCTACCACTGAGCTACAACCCCGGCCAGCAAGCCACAATTCTAACACTTGCCTGTTAATATTTTTGACAAATACTCATTCCCACCCCCGGGAGCGAGGCTTTTAGCACTGAGTGATCTCTCAGTCAGATCAAATAAAGGCAAGCCTTTCAAGTGCGTGCTTCCAGAATGCCAGAAGTTTGGATGTTTTATAAAGAAGTAAATTTGGGGGGATCCGTTGACTGTCTTCCCCTGAGGTCACCCTGTATTCCCTGTTTCATTTTCTGGGAAATATTTTATGTAAGAATGAAATGATCCATTGTTTGCATGTTTGGTAAGCCTGCCATGACAGCATGGAAGTCTCTTTGTCTTCATGGAAGCTCATCTCATTACCACTTCGTTTTCTTTCCTGGTGGAGATTATTTTTTTTCTACATATCTAATATTTTCCCCTAAATTCTAATTTATTTTGTAAAATTACTGTGTTTCTTATTGTTTTTTTCAGTCTATGGTGTATATGTGATTATGTTCCCATTTTATATCCATAATATTGTCTATTACTACATAATTTTCTTTTTCATAAATTTTTCCAGATAATAATCTACTTCATTTATCTTTTTAAAAAAAAACAAATTCTAGTCATTGATCATCTGTTATATTTTATTATAGCACCTATCTATCTCTATTATATTTTACAATAGCACCTATTTATGCTTACTTTTACCAACTTTCTTCAATTTAGCTGTAGTTTCTGTTTTTCCTCTTCTAATACCCCCATGCCTCTTCTTTTCCAATGTGAACATTTAGTGTAATGGATTTCCTTCAAATGCCACTCTCGTTGTATCTCATAAATATTGCTCTGCAAAGGGCACGAATGGCTGAAGGTAGGAGGTTAAGTTCCTAAATAAAACTCTCCTCAAAACTGCAGTTATTCTTTAGTGCTAAAGATTTTCAAAATTCCCCCCAAAATTAAATTAGAACTACCATATGATACATCAATCCCTCTTCTTAGTACATATACCAGAAGGAAGTGACATCTATATGTAAAAGAGACATGTGCACACCCATGTTTATTGTGGCGCTGTATAAGAAATAGCCAAGAAATGGAAAAATCCTCGGTGTCTCACAACTGACAAATGGATAAAGACAAAGTTAGAGCCGGGCTTGGTGGTTGCACCGTGTATCCCAGTCCTTGAGAGGCTGAAAGAATAATCACAGGTTTGAGGTCAGCCTCAGCAATTTAATCAGGCTTTCAGCAACTTAGTGAGACTCTGTTTAAAAATAAAAAATGAGCCAGATGTGGTGGTGCACACTTGTAATCCCCACGCTTGGGAGGCGGAGGCAGGAGGACCGTGCAGTTTCAAAGCCAGCCGTGCTGGCTTAAGAGACCCTGTTTCCAAAAATAAAAAAAAAGTATAAAATAGGTCTGGGAGTATAGCCCGGAGGTAGAAGGGCTTCCAGGAACCCCAGTACCACAAAATAAATAAATAAATAAATAAATAAATAAATAAATAAATAAATAGCTGGGCGTGGTGGCACACACTTGTTGTAATCCCCGCACTTGGTAGGCAGAGACAGGAGGAGGATTGCGCAGGTTCGGCTTAAGAGACCCTGTTTTCAAATAAAAATATAAAATAGGTCTGGGAGTGTAGCCCGAAGGTAGAAGGGCTTCCAAGAACCCCAGTACCACCAAAAAATAAATAAATAAGAAATTTTTAAAAAGAAAGAATGAAATACAGTTGGGGTGTAGCTTCAAGGTAGAATGTCCATGGCTTCAAACCCCAGTACTACAAAACAAGCAAACAAACAAACAACAAAAAAAAAACAAAACAAAAAACCCTAAGAAAGTGGGGCATATACCCAGTCGAATACTATTCAGCTACAAAAAATGAAAGCCTGTTAACAAGGATGAAACTGGGAACCATTACATTAAGTGAAAGACTCCAGGCCCAGAAAGGCAAGTAGTGATGAAACGGGGGTTTCTTGAGAGAAAACCCAGCGAGTTCTTGTCTACGGTGTGCGAAGAATGACACCCGCAGACCTCAGGAAGGGGAGTAAAAGGTTTATTGGAAGCAGCAGGGAATGGGACAAGGGTGGCTGAACACCCCCAAAGGGGCTGGAACTCTTGGTCCAGCAGCTGCCCTCAGGACAATACTTGAGAGTAGCCCAAGCCGAATTGCCTTCAGGTGCAGGCTGCTTTCTTCCAGAGCCCACGCGATCTGACAGAAGGGAATAGAGAAAAGTGTCGCCCGAGCCAAGTGCCCATCAGTTGCAAACTACTTTCTCCCAGAGTCCATGCGATCTGCCAGAAAAGAGGTACAGGTCACCCCTAGGGGCCTGGTCAGCCATGATGTCCAGCAGAGGCCTTCAGGTCACTACTCGAGAGTCGCCCGAGCCACATGCCCTCAGATGCACTCTGCCTTCTCTCAGTGCCAACACTGACCTGCAAGAGAGAGAACAGCTCCCCAAAGGGGGAGGGGGTCCCGAGTGGGAAGTCCCCACTTTTGCCATCTGACTGGCCAATGCCTGACCGCTTGCAAGTCCGTTTGTGGTTAGGGTGACTTTGAGATTCCAAGGAGAATTTGCATAGGACATTTGCAAGTTCTTTGAAGGGTCTCCTTTCAGGAATGCCAGACTTGCTCGATGGGTTTTGTTGATTAGGAAACTCAGGATGGCTTTGTGAAGCTCTGGCCTTCTTATCTCCTGAGCCTTTGGAATTTCAGGCATTTGTCGCCCCTCAGGAAACTCAGGAAATTAGCTTTTTTCTACCAAGGCCTTTTCCCTATCTGCCTATTTCCTTTCTATCTCCTCAGTGAGTGAGCCACTCACAGGTGGAACCTACGAACACTGGTCTCATAGAGGCTGAGACTGGAACAGTGGTTGCCAGGTGAGGAGGAAGGAGGGAGGGATGGGAGAGGTTGATGAGTGAGTACTCTGTCCTACTTCACAGCAGAGTGACTAGTGATAATGCACTACATACTTCAAAAGGCTAGAAGAAAGGAGTTCGAGATCTCAATAAAATATATAATTTATTTTTCAGATTCCAATGATGGGGATGGGGGTGTGGCTCAGCGGCAGAATCCTTGCTTAAGCGAGCATTGCACAGGCCTTGGGTCTGGTTCCCAGCACCACAAATTCAATTATGACTGATACTTTGACCCATGATCTACTAGAAAGTGTGCAATTTATTTTTGTGATACTGGAATTGAGTTCAGGGATATTCTACCTCTGAGCTATACCTCCATCCATATTTTATTTTTTACTTTGAATCAGGGTTTCATTAAGTTGTTGAGGGTCTCAGTAAGTTGCTGAGACTGGCCAAGGACCTTTGATCCTCTTCTCTCAGCCTCCCAAGTACTGGGATTATAGATGCATACCATGACACTCAGAAAAAGTGCACATTTTTAATGCCCAAAGTTAATTTTATGTCTCATTTATCTTCTATTATTGATATTTAAATTAATTTCATTGCAATTAGAAAACCTGGTATGCATAATACTGGTTCTTTAAAATGGGTTTAGTTATGTTTTATGGCTATGTATTTTTGGAAAAAATATACATTTTTATATTGTTGGGCACAGTTTTATATATGTCCATTAGATTAAGATTATTAATTTTGGTATTCAATTTAAAATTTAAAAAATCTTCTACATGTTATGAGCTCAACTCAACTGAGGGAGGGAGGGAGGGAGGGAGGGAGGGAGGAGAGAGAGAGAGAGAGAGAGAGAGAGAGAGAGAGAGAGAGAGAGAGAGAGAGAACACACTGACCTGCCAGGTGTCAGAGTAACAACAAACTGAAAATGAGTCAAGTCTTTAGTTACTTACTGTGACTATCCAGGCAAGGGGCTAGAGAAAGCACCAGCCCCCCACCCTGTTCCATTTCTCCTTGGAAGAGCTCACTGGTAGACTGCAGGTGGGTCTGTATAATTGGGAGGACCCTCTGGCTGCTGAGGGAACCCCAAACTCCAGTGATTTTAAGAACTCAGGGGTTGGGATGTGGGGAAGAGAGAAGGACTAGAAATGGGAAGGTACGGAGTCAGAATGGGCACTCCTGTCTTCAGGGTTTCCCTTCCATTCCCCCGCCCCAAGGAGGACTAACTGAGCCAGGTGCCTAAGGAAGCCCTGTGCCCAAGGCAGACATAGAGTCCCAGGGAGGAAGGGGCCAGGACTACAAATGCAAATAAGCAAAGAGCGTGACTGGGGTGGGGGCTGAGTCCTCGAGCACAACTCCACTCAGAGGTCCAGTGCATGAGTGCACCCAGGAGTGATGCCAGCTCAGCTCCGCCTGGGGAGGCCTGGGACATAAAGCCTTTGTATTTGTTTCTGATCAGGCCTGAAACATCAGCACAGGCTTTTAACCACGATTAGACCTCTCACAATATTGTGTTTGACTCACAAATGATCCAAAGGGGTGGATTCAGTGAGATGGTGGGTTTATCTGTTTTCCCTATAGTCTTATCCAGTTTTGTTTGACACATTTAAGGCAGGCAACTTTATTAAATGTGGACAATTTTAGAACTGTTATATCTTCTTGGTGAATTTATGATGTAACTATATCGATGCCCTCTAATAATACTTTATGCTTAATGATCTGTTAGGCTGATTTTAATATAACTATACCAGGTTTCTTTGCTTATTATTTTTCCTAGAACAAATTATCCTTCCTTTTACTTTCAATCTTGATGTGTTCTTATCCTTAAAGCATATCTTAAGCTGGGTGTGGTGGCGCACGCTTGTAATCCCAGCATTTGGGAGGCTGAGACAGAAGGATCGTGTTTGCAGACAGCCTCAGCTACTTAGTGAGGCCCTCTGCAACTTAGTGAGACCCTGTTTCAAAATAAAGAATACAAAATAGGGCTGGGGGTATAGCTCAGAGTTCGAATGCCCCTGGGTTCCATCCCCCAACCCACACACAAAAAAGCATATCTTAATAATAGCACATCTAGATTTTAAAAATCTAATTTGATAAAACATTCAAGTTTAGTTCATTTACATTTAGTATAATGTTTTATTTGTGCATTTTCTACTATTTTGCCTTTTGTTCCTATTTGTCTTGAATTTTCTATGTTTTGTTTTCTCTGATTTTGCCTTTTTGGAGGTTTGAGTATAATTTTTTTCTTATTCTATTTATCTCTGTATTTACATACTTTTTCTTTATTGATTTTCCTTGAAATATTAGTCTAACTAATTAACTTTAAGTCTAAAGTTAAATTATTTCTTAATCTTTGCCAGAACAATAAGAGAACCTTTGAATATTTTTACTTTCAAGACACTATATTACTATGGAGAATAATGTTTTAGTATTATCTTTTTAATAATACCACAAATTATAAATTATTTTTACACACAAATAATGTTTATCAGATTAACATAAATGCTACCATGGAATGTTATTTATTTATTTATTTGTGGTACTGGGGTTCCTGGAAACCCTTCTCCCTCTGGGCTACACTCCCAGACCTATTTTATATTTTTATTTGGAAACAGGGTCTCTTAAGCCAGCGCGACTGGCTTTGAACCTGCGAGATCCTCCTGTCTCTGCCTCCCAAGTGCGGGGATTACAAGTGTGCGCCACCACGCCTGGCTCATGGAGTGTTATTTTAATCCTTATTCCTTGGACCATTTACTGGATCATTTTTTAAAATTATACTAATTAGCTGGGCGTGGTGGCACACGCTTGTAGTCCCCACGCTTGGGAGGCAGAGACAGGAGGATCTCACAGGTTCTAAGCCAGCCGCGCTGGCTTAAGAGACCCTGTTTCCAAAAATAAAAAAGTATAAAATAGGTCTGGGAGTGTAGCATGGAGGTAGAAGGGCTTCCAGGAACCCCAGTACCATCAAATAAATAAATAAATAAAATAAATTATACTAATTAAAAAAGAAAGAAGATGAGAAATTTCTTTGGCTCAGGTCTTTTGGTAGTACATCCAGTTCCTGCTTAGAGATATTTTTTTTTCACTCTTAGTGGGCTATGCCTGTAATCCCAGCCACTTGGGAGACTAAGAAAGGAGGATCAAAAGTTCTAGGCCAGCCTGGACAACTTTGTGAGACCCAGTCTCAAAATAAAGTAAAAAGGGCTAGGGATATAGTTTAGTGGTGGAATACCCAGCATGGGAGAGGCTAACAAAACTAAACAGTTAATTTTTCTTTTATCATCCTTGTTTTGAAAGATAGTTTAAAGATGATTAAAAAATTTAAAGATGGAAATTATTTTTTCTCAGCATCTTGGAGATGCGATTACTTTGGCTTCTGGTCTGACCTTGTTGCTGTTGAAGAGATTGATATCATTTTCATTTATTTTTTATGGTTGATTTAAAAATTTTTGTGATGATCTATATTTTACTACTTATAACTAAGTATAGATTTCATTTTTCATTTTTGAGATATAGTGTTCTAATTTTTTCTTTTTGTGTGGTACTAGGGGTGAACCCTGGGGCTTTTCTACCTCCGGCCTACACTCCCAGACCTATATTATATTTTATTTGGAAACAGGGTCTCTTAAGCCAGCGTGGCTGGCTTTGAACCTGCACAATCCTCCTGTCTCAGCCTCCCAAGCGCGGGGATTACAAGCGTGCACCACCATGCCTGGCTCAATTTTTTGTTTTAAAACAAAGTCTCACTAGGTTAAGATTCTTGCTACATGGTTGAGGTTGTCCTTGAACCTGTGATCCTCCTGTCTCAGCCTCCCTAGGGCTGATATCACAAGTGTATGCCACCACACCCTGCTACTTTCCTTCTTGAGGTACAATGTAATCCCATTCTCCATAAGTGATTGGCTTCCCATACTGAATAAGTATAAGGCTCAGTTCTGGCCCGTTAGATACACAGGTAGTTTTCAAACAATGAGGGCTGCTGGTTAATGTTTGGTAGCTGATAAAAACAAAACAAAATACCTAGAAATCTGCTTCTGGCACAATGCCTATCCAAGTGAGTTTTACACACACATGGCCAAGTAGTAGAAGTAATATGTGGACAGATGAAACTAAACTTCTTGGGGCGGCTGATTTGTAGGCTGAGTGGATTCTTTTTCTTTCCTTTTTAAACTTGTTCATGTGTGTGCATTATTATTTTTATAATTGCTTCATATTCTTAGGCCATTAAAGAAAAATATCCGGATAAGGCCAAGACACTGACATCTATATATTGATTCCTTTTACCCTAAGGATTCTGAAAAATGCTATGTTAGGTCTTAGAACTCAAGTGTACTCAAGAAAATACATCCCTTTGATATATGATATTCCTGATATTCCTGTTTGCCATATTTCTGACATAGTGATCTTGTAAAAGAAAACATGTAATGAATGGCTCTGAAGTCATCATCAGAAAACAATTTTTTTTGTGTGTGTGGTACTGGGGTTCCTGGAAGCCCTTCTACCTCCGGGCTACACTCCCAGACCTATTTTTTTACATTTTTATTTGGAAACAGGGTCTCCTAAGCCAGCGCGAGCGGCTGGCTTCGAACCTGCGCGATCCTCCTGTCTCTGCCTCCCAAGCGCGGAGATTACAAGCGTGTGCCACCACGCCCGGCCCAGAAAACAATTTTAACTGTTAATTTTTTTTTTTTTTTTTGTATGTGGTACTGGGGATGGAACCCAGGGGCTTTTCTGCTTCCGGGCTATACTACCAGACTTATTTTATACTTTATTTGGAAACAGGATCTCACTAAGTTGCTGAGAGCCTCACTAAGTAGCTGAGGCTGGCTTGAACCTGCAAGATCCTCCTGTCTTGGCCTCCCAAGCTTGGGGATTACAAGTGTGCACGACCACGCCAGGCTAAGTCTTGTTTTTTTATATCCTAGTGACATAAAAAGGATCTAGTGACTAAAGTTAGGAAATTAGAAAAAACAGTATTCCCCTTTTATCTTTCTCTTCTTTACAAATGTACCTATGAGAAAGTTAATAAATTAGGCACAGTAAGACATTAACAGCCAACATTCATGGTTAAGTTTAATAATAGACTGAAATAAATGTTATGTGAATGTGCTCTTTTTCTCTCAAATATCTTACTGTAATATACTGACCTCAGAAACAAAAACATAGGTAAGGATACACTACCATAGACATACACCAAAATTTATGTAGATGGGTCTAGCTATCTCTTATTTTCTGCTGCTTGAGACCTTTGGTATTCTGAAATTAGAAGAAACCTTATAATTCATCTAGTCCTGGTCTTACTGTTGAGGAAACTGAGGCAAAAAGAAGTTAATTAGCCAGAATTGGTGACACACACCTGTAATCACAGTACTTGGGAGGCTAGGACAGGAGGATCACAGGTTTAGGGCCAGCCTCAGCTACTTAGTGAAACTCACAGCAAGCTAGCAAGATTATGTTTCAAATAAATATTGTAAAAAGGCTGGGGGCATAGTTCAGAGATAGAATACTCCTGGGTTCCAACTCTAGTTACAAACACACACACACACACACACACACACCAAAAAAAAAAAAAAAAGCTAATTAACCTGCCTGTGTTCACACCATGATGACTGGTATAGTCCACCATGATGACTGGTATAGTCCACCAAAGCCCTCTTATCTCCAACTCTACAGGAATAACTGCAGGATCACAGGGCAGACACAGATCTCACTTTTCCCAAGGCACCTCTCTTTGTTTACTATCTATGTTGACATATTTTTCCTATATCCTCAGCCCTCTCTGTACCTCAGGAACAGGTGATGGTTTAGATCTAGTCATGTCAAGGGCTTGGTCCCCAGCTGGTGGTGCTGTTGAGAGATGGCAAAACCTTTGGTGGGGCCCAGGGGAGGAAGTAGATCACACAGGAACTAAACATGTCTTGTCCCCAAACCTTCCCGTCCTCACTTTGTCTCTCTGCTGTCTCCCATCTCTGTTTCCCAGCCTCCAGGACGTGAACAGCTCTTCTTTAACAGAGGCTTCCCACCATGATATCTGCTTGCCAAAGGCCCAAAGCAATAGACCCAAATGACCACCGACTGCAATCTCCAAAACCATGAGCCAAAATAAACCCTTCCTCCCTTAATCCAGTTTCCTCAAGTATTTTGTCATAGCAACAGAAAACTGACTGACACAGAATGCAAGATATTTTCCTTTATTGTGGACCACGTACATTGCTAGGTATCCTGAACACAAATTGATTCAGGAGAGCTTGATTTAAAAAAAAAAAATCTAATGTTTTCCTGTTTCTAAAATGCACATAATTTTTCATGTTTAAACATTTTTAAACAGACAAAACAAGCCGGGTGTGGTGGCGCATGCTTATAATCCCAGCATTCAGGAGGCTGAGACAGGAGGATCACAGGTTCATAGCCAGACTCAGCTACTTAGTGAGGCCCTTTGCAACTCAGTGAGACCCTATTTCAAAATAAAGAATACAAAATAGGGCTGGGGTGTAGCTTGAAGGTAGAATGCCCCCCCACACACAGAGACAAAACAGTTCTTAAATTGATGGTTTATCTTAAAATTGATGATTTTTTTTAAAACCTAGAAATCACAGTCCATGTCTTTTGACTGTCATTTGCCATCCGTACTCCCAACTCAGCCTAGTAGAGCATCTGGCACATAGTAGATACTCAAAAATATTTGTTAGACAAATGTATGAATACACAAAGAAAGGTGAAATTCAACAAAAGCATGCACTCTAATCTCTCACATTTATCTTCTTTTATTTTTTCAGTACTGGGGATGGAACCCAGAGGCATTTGACCTCCAAGCTACACCCCCTGCCCCATTTTTTATTTTTTATTTTGAAACCGGGTCTCACTGAGTTGCAGAGGGCCTCACTAAGTAGCTGAGGCTGTCCGCAAACCATGATCCTTTGGGTCTCAGCCTCCCAAATGCTGGGATTACAAGCGTGCACCACCACGCCCGGCTCTCTATTTTTTATTCTTTATTTTGAAACAGGGTCTCACTGAGTTGCAAAGGGCTCACTTAAGTAGCTGAGGCTGTCCAAAAACCATGATCCTCCTGTCTCAGCCTCCTAAGTATTGGGATTACAAGCGTGTGCCACCACCCTGGCTCGCATTTATTTTTTTCTTTCTCTGGATGTACCTGTGACTATCCAGTTAGTGAACTGCTCTTAGGAAATGGGAGGAAAATTGGCTTTACCATGGGAACTAAGTGCAGTCATTTCTTTTGCACTGTATACCACTTTACTTGCGCTATTTTTAAATTTAAAAATCTCTGGATGTCAGAATGTTACTTCTGGGGAAACATTATTGATGAAGGACTTGCCAAGTAAGTTTAAAAATATGGAGGGAGCACTCTGTCAATAATTAATACCAGGCTAATTATAAATTCCAGCTAGACTCTCAAGTCCCAAGGTGAGTCATGCTTACCAGAGGGCTGAATGATCTGCTCTAGCCCCGGACATTGCAGAAACCGTTTAAGTACTTTCTCGTCTGTAGCAAAACTAAGCTGATATTTCTAGCAGTGATGACTAAGGTTGTAGGGATGAGCCTCAGAAAGGAGGCAAACACAAGAGATGCATGTACACAAGTGGTGAAACCAGATGAAGCTGGCTGAAACCTTGACTTAGACATTAGCAGCTATATGACTTTCAGCAAGTTAAACAGTCTCTCCGAGGCTCGAGTTTACTCATTTGCAAAATCAAGGTAGAAATATGGTTATCAGACGTTGGCATGCGGTTTCAGGGGAGCTACCCCATACAATGTCTTTGTATAACTGAAAAAGACAATAATCTTCCCTTCCTCATCTCTCTCCTTGAGTCACTTCTGACTTCAGAGATTCCTGATTCTCAAAACATTTGGGGAAGTCAGGCGTGGTGGCGCACGCTTGAAAGGCTGAGACAGGAGCATCGTACAGGTTCAGAGCCAGCCTCAGCTACTTAGTGAGGCTCTCAGCAACGCAGTGAGACCCTGTTTCCACATAAAAAAGTACAAAATAGGTCTGGGAGTATAGCCTGGAGGTAGGAAAGCCCCTGGGTTTCACCCCCAGTACCACACACAAAAAAATTGGGGGAGCATTGCTTTGGTGCTTGAGTGTCCTGTCCTCGAGAATTCTTCATCCCTCCTACTGACGAGAGCAAGAGGTGCTGTCATTATCAGCCTACATTCAGGGCCTATGAATCACTCCTGTGATTTTTGCCGATATTATATACTAGTACATTGGAGACAGCCAATGATTTAACATCTGTGAAATCACAAACTTAATGTTCTAATTACATCCACATATATCAACCTACAAGTTTCATGATATATATTAAAAGAAATACGACTTCATGTTTGTGGTTCACCTAAAAGCATCTCAAACATGAAGTCGTATTTCTTTTAATATATATCATGAAACTTGGTAGGGATTGACTCCCTAACACTGTGGAACACACCTGCTGAGAAACCCCAACCTCTGGTCTCACCCCAGAATCACTGAGTAAAGGAATACAGTATGCTTCCTGCAATCCAGGGAATCTGCCACTGCCGCTGTTACCACCGCAAGTACTCCCCAAGTGGGCACTGTGTGAAGTCAGCCTCCACGTGAAGCACAGGAATAGACACGGGAATGGATATTGCTTTAGAGAAAGCTTGTAACTCCATGACTTTGCCCACCAGCAGAGAACAGACAAAGTGGCAGGAAATGGGGGTAACCTGCTTACAGAAGATCTTAAAGAATCAAAAGCCCCATTATCAACCACAAATGTGGATGCTTTGTCCACAAAATCCAATAAAAAAATCTGTTTGGCTAGATTGCAGAAATAGGAGAATCTATTGTATTTCTAGGTACTGGCCATGAATAATATGAAATGGAATGAGGAAAACAGTTTCACTCAAAAGGACATCAAAAAGAACAAAATACTTACAGGTACATTTAACAAAGAAGCCTTCCTGAAAGGATCGGATCTCAAAGCTCCACCTAGCCAGGCGTGGTGGCGCACACTTGTAATCCCAGCATTTGGGAGGCTGAGACAGGAGAATCGCGGTGTAAAGACAGCCTCAGCTACTTAGTGAGGCCCTTTGCAGCTCAGTGAGACCCTGCTTTAAAAAAATAAAAAGACTGCCAGGCGTGGTGGTGCACGCTTGTAATTTCCATGTTTTGGAGGCTGAGACAGGAGGATCGCACAGGTTCAAAGCCAGCCTCAGCTACTTAGTGAAGCTCTCAGCACATTAATGAGACCCTGTTTCCAAATAAAATATAAAATAGGTCTGAGAGTATAGCCCAGAGGTAGAAATCCCCTGGGTTCCACCCCCAGTACCACAAAAATAAATAAATAAATAGACTAAAAAATAGGGCTGGGGGTACAGCTCAGAGTTACAATGCCCCTGGGTTCCATCCCTAGTACTGCAATAAATAAATAAATAAATAAAAGCTCTAACTAGAGGCAGAGCAAGATGGCGTACAGCGAGACTTTCCAGTGATCTCTGTCCCCCCACATAAAACATCAACTTAACAAAACTACCCTGACAAGAATTAAGGTCATCAGGTGAGAGATGACAGTACCTGGTGTTAGCAATAACAAGAAAAGACCATATCAAAGAAGCTAGAGGATGAGTGTTGCCTTTGTTATCCCTCTCCCAACTCCAAACAGCACCTCGCAGACAGAGCCACCTCTCCCCGAGGGAGGAAATGGAATTAAGTGCAGGCATTAGAACTGGAACTCAGTACCAGCCTCACCAGACGGAAACCTGACACTGTGCCAAGGTATCCCGTCTTGAGAACAGAACGTGTGGACCAGAGTCTCTGAGCTTGCCTGAGCCCTGTGGCCCAAGGATTGCCTCCCTCTTGCTTCCTAGCCTCGGACAGCACAGTGCAGAGAGAGACTACATCTGCTGGAGAACAGACCAAGAAATGAGCATAGCACTTAGACTTGGAACTCAGTGCCATGCCAATAAAACCTCTACCAGGAAGATCCGAACAGCTCCTATCCCAGGCCAGTGCCCAAAGATGGCCGCTGGACTTGCCCAGGGCCCTGGTGAGCTTCTGGCCAGCTTCGTCTCCAGCTGACTGCAGTGGCCTTGGGCCATGAGTACACCAAAGCAACCGGTGGGCCACGGCAGCGTGGGCCTTGGTCCTGCCCTGTACGGTGCGTCTTGGCAGGTCGTGGGCTCTGCATTGTGGCATTGGTGGTCACAGGACCGCACAACCTATTCTCCCCCCCTCCTAGTCAGCACAAAATGGAGAGTCATTGTTCACATGAGGAACAAGACGGAGACACCCGACAGGGCTTTGGAGCCTGGAGCCGCTGTGGTAAGATCAGCCTATGGTGCTTGACCATAGGCTAGAGATTGTGGACAGGGCATCTGGCCTGCCTACTCCACATAAAGGTGGATATAGCAAAGTGGGCTAAGCTTTTGGAGTGCTCCTACAGTCCATCTTGAACAATGGACCAATGGGATTTGCAACAAGTTTGGGCTTGGGCACCTTCTAGTGGTAAAAACAGTAACAGCTTAGCAACTGCATCCTCATGGCAAACTTGGACTTAGGGTATCATTCAGTGCTGAAATGGCAGCAGTTACCACAGGATGAGCGAAAATAAGCAGCCTGTGCAGGACTTCTGGAAAAGCAAGAATAAATAAAGCAAAAGTACAAAGAGTGGAATAAGTATCTAATCCTTCAGTGTGGAGATGTCACTGTATGCCAACAAACATCAAGAACTTCAAGGGCAAGGGAACAGTGACCTTATCTAATGGACAAGATTGTGTGCCAGAAACTGACCATAAAGGAATGGCTACTTAGGAAATCTCAGAAAATTTAATACAGCTATTTTAAGGAAACCCAATGAACTTCAAGAACACACACACACAAATTAGCACTCTAACAGAAACACTTAACAGAAACATTGAAGTAACGTAAAAAGAATCAAATGGAAATCCTGGTACTGAAGAACGCATCCAATGAAATAAAAAGTAAAATAGAAGCCACCAATAGTAGAAGAGATAAAACAGAGTAAAGATGAAGGAGCTTACTGGAAGCAACCCAACATTCATCAACTAGTCAATAAACAGTAACATGTCTGTACATTGGGTTATACTGGATATGTCTGTACATTGGATTATGATTCAGCAATTAAAAGAATGGACTTCTGATCAATGCTAAAACATGAACCTCAGAAACAAGCCAAGTAAAAGAAGCTAGATATAAAAGATTACATGTAGCATGAGTCCACATATATGAAGTGTCCAGAATAGGCAACTCTATCGTGCAAGAAACATTACTAGTTGTCTGAGCTGAGAGAACTGGGTTAGAAGGAACTTTTGGAGATAATGGAAATGTTTAGAATTGGATCATGATGGTGATTATATAAATGTCTGACTCTACTGGAAGCACTGAATTTTACTTTTACATATATGAATTTTATGCCAACTGTACCTCAATAATCTGTGAAAAAGTCTTACAGTTTTCTAAGAAGATAATACTTTTAAGTAAAACCCATGAAGGTTTGACAGCAGGAAATTCATCTTAGCCTTACCCTTATTTGAGTGCTTAACAGTGAGTATCTATTACTTATCAAAATAATCAGAAGGCAGATTCTAGAGGGTTTATTCCAATCTTCATTATTGCTAGAAAAGTAAGACTACAATAAAAAATCTATTACAGATGAATTCTACAATAAAAATTCTATAGTTTATTTATTTATTTATTTATTTATTTATTTATTGCAGTACTAGGGATAGAACACAGGCATTCTACTTCCGAGCTACACCCCCAGTCCTTTTTTTTTTTTTAATTTATTTTGAAACACGGTCTGAGTTGCAAAAGACCTTACTAAGTAGCTGAGGCTATCTTCGAACCATGATTCTCCTGTCTCAGCTCCCAAATGCTGGGATTACAAGCATGCACCACCATGCCCAGCTCTATAGCATTTTTTAAGCCAGGCATGGTGGCACATGCTTGTAATTCCAGTACTTGGGAAGCTGAGACAGGAGGATCATTGGTCCACAGCTAGCCTCAGGTACTTAATGAGACCTCAGGTACAAGTGAGACCCTGTTTCAAAATAAAGAAGAAAAATAGGGCTGGGAGTGTAGCTCAGACATAGAATACCCCTGAGTTCAATCGCCAGTACTGCAAAAATAAAAAATCATTTTTTAAACAAAAGACAACATATTCATTTATTGATTTGTTTTTGGTACTGGAGATTAAATCCAGAGGCATTCTACCTCCAAGGTAGTCCCCTGAAACAGGGTCTCACCAAGTTGCTGAAGGTCTCTCTAAATGGCTGAGGTTGGCCTTGAACCTATGATCTTCCTGTCTCAGCATCCTAAGGACTGGGATTAGAGGTATGTACCACCACACCCAGCTCATTTGTTGACTTTTGTTGCTTCACCTATAAACATACCAAGATGAGCTGGGTATGGTAGCATAATACCTATAATATCAGTACTTGGGGGGCTGAGACAGGAGAATTGCAAGTTCCAGGGCAGCCTCAGCAATTTAGTAAGGCCCTCAAAAATGTGGTGAAACCCTATTTTAAAATGACAAATATAGAGCCGAGCCTGGTGGCGCACGCTTGTAATCCCAGCATTTGGGAGGCTGAGACAGAAGGATTGCACAGGTTCGAAGCCAGCCTCAGCTACTTAGTGAGGCCCTTTGCAACTCAGTGAGACCCTGTTTCAAAACAAAGAATAAAAAATAGGGCTGAGGGTGTAGTTTGAAGGTAGAATGCTCCTGGGTTCTATCCCCACTACTGCAAAAGAAAAAAAAAAAAAAAAGGACAAAAATAGGGCTGGTGGTGTAGCCAGAGGTAGGATAACTCGGGGTTTAATCCCCAATACCAAACAGACAAAACAAGAGGGAACCTAAAACTCTGAGGACCCTAAACAAGAGAAGGAGGACCCAAAAGTCGCACCATTCTTCTGTGGCAGTGGTGCAGTCAGGATTGGTTTCAGGTCCTGAAAATAACACTCTACGGTGTTCACCATCACTCCGAATTGCATCCCTCTTTTTCCTCTGAAGTTGGCATGAGCCATAGCCTCTTTAGTAGTGTGACGATAACTCTGTATCAGTGAAAATAAATTACTTTCAGAGGAGAATCAAGAATATTAAAGAAGAAAGGGATCTTGAAGGTACATATACCCTACCCTTTCCCCTCCAGCAGAAGTTCTTTCTATTACATCCTTGCCAGCTATTCATCATGTCTTTGATTAGTTCTGGGAATGGAATCTACCAAGTGCTGTGTGCGTGTATATACTGTACCTCTTTGAACCTCACCATGATGCATAATTACAATTACAATGCGTGCGTGCGTGTGTGCGTGTGTGTGTGCACGCGCATGTATAAATCCTGGGCACGGTATGACAGGTGCAGGTAGCTGCTTATTAATAAGCCTTGCCCCTTCCTTGCTTTTTGTGACAGAGCTCACTTCTCAGTCTGAAAATATTTGCTTTCTCAGCCTCTCTTTTGGCTAGTGCATGATCATGAACTTAAATTTAGGCCAGTGGTATGTGAAAATAAATCAGGAGGGTAGGGCTTCTGGAAAAATGAGAGAGAGAGAGAGAGAGAGAGAGAGAGAGAGAGAGAGAGAGAGAGAGAGGAAGAAAGAATGAATATTGTCTTCTTGCCCTTGGACGTTGTGTGAGGATGTGGTTCTTAGAACATCTCTGTAGGCCTCTCATGGCCATTGTGCATGGCACCTGGACATCAGGAAGGCAAGATAAGATTATTGAGTCATTCAGTTAAGCAAGACAATCAATGCGCCTGTGCTTCAACTCACTCTCACGTGGGCATTCTGCCCTTAGCAGAGTCTGTAAGATAGTATAGTGGTCAAAGGTGCAAACTGCCTATGGTCAATTTCCGATCTCATGATACAGGTAACTGCAACCTTTGTGGCCTTCATTTCTTTTCTTTTTATTTTTTTTTCAGGTTTGGGGATGGAACCCAAGGGCATTTGACCTCTGAGATACACCCTCTGTCTAATTTTTTTTTTTATTCTTTATTTTGAAACCAGGTCTCACTGAGTTGCAGAGGGCCTCACTAAGTAGCTGAGGCTGTCTGCGAACCGCGATCCTCCGGTCTCAGCCTCCCAAATGCTGGGTTTACAAGCATGCGCCACCACGCCCGGCTGTGGCCTTCATTTCTAAAAGGGAATTATAACGGCACCTACTTCCTGGATTTTTATGATGATTAAAAGAGTCACTAACCCTATGGCCTGGCATCCGTAAACACTCAGTGTTAGTTAGCTCTGATCATTGCCTCTAAAAGAATGCTCACTAATATGCGTGAAGAATTCACAGAAATGTTCAACAGCTGAAATTGCTTTCTTTTGTAAACTCATATTTCTGGCTTTTGCTTGTCCTATACTCTTATACAATAATAAAGATTCTTCCCCTCTACTTTGATTTTGTTTATTTATTTTTGTGGTACTGGAAATCAAACCCAGGGACCTTTTACCTCCAAGCTATACCCCTCGCCCTTTATTTATTTTAATTTTGAAACAGGGTCTCACTAGGCTGCTGAGAGTCTACGTTGCCGAGACTGTCTCAAACCCACGATCCTCCTGTCTCCGTCTCCCACGTCCTAGGAATACAGGTCTGTTGAACATGGGGATCATGTAATTCTCCTTCTCTTCAAGCAAAAATAAAAACAAAACTGTTCTCTCCACATTCTACATTCTCAGTTTCATCAATCATTCTTGTTCATTACTTTGTCTTCCCCTCTCTGTAAGCTCTCAGGGTCTCTTTTGAAATGTGATCTTCAGAATTTTCAGCTGAAAAATACTTTAACTGAGTGTTTATTATATGCCAGTTAGTGACATATAATAATCCAGCTAGAGTCTGGCCAAGTAAGTGGGTGAAATTTCCTACATCGATTAGATCATGAATATTATATTAGACTGGCCAAAAGATAAGAAGTATCTGGTTACCGATCACATGTTTGCTTCTCATACTCATGGCAGACATCACTAATCAATCTTTTTTTTTTTTTTTTTTTTTGGTACTGGGGATGGAACCCGGGGGCATTCTACCTCTGAGCTACAGTCCCAGCCCTATTTTTTATTCTTTAGTTTGAAGTAAGATTTAAATTGCAGAGGGCCTCACAAATTGCTGAGGCTGGCTGTGAGCCTACAATCCTCTAGTTTCAGCCTCCCAAGTACTGGGATTAAAAGCATGCACCACCACGCCCAGCTTTAGTCAATCAGTCTTTTTGTTTTCTTTTAGAAAGGTCAGAAACCTCAAGGCACCACTCAGAAACCCATTATGATTAAAATTAATTTCTCCTGGTAGCAGTGAAGATTGTATTAGCTTTATACTGAAGTTACCACCCCTAAAATAGTTGAAACTTTTTCTCATATACTACTTACAAAGCCAGGTATGACCTTATTGATCTGTTTAGTTGATTTTTCAAACACATTTTTCCTTCTGATCGTTGTGCATTTAATTTAAAAGTTATAATCAAAATAATGTGACTTATTTACACTTGATATTTTCCATATTACATACTTTTATAACTAAAGAATCAAGAAAAATGTAATATAAAAGTCAGTTGTAGCCAGGCATGATGGTAGATGCCTGTAATCTCAGTACTTGGGAGGCTGAGGCAGGATGGCAGGCTTGAGGCCAGCCTCAGCAATTGAGCGAGGACTTCTGCAACTTAGTGAGACCCTTTTTCAAAGTAAAAAAATAAAATAGAGCTGGGGGTGTAGCTCAGATGTAGAATGCCCCTGAGTTCAATCCTGAGCAACACACACACACAACAACAACAATAACAACAACAACAACAACAACAACAACAACAAAACCAACTGTATTATAAATGACATGTAGAGCCTTACCCATATCCCTATTAAATTTTGACAGTTTTACTGAGATGCATTACCCCATTTAAGTATTTTAGTATATTCACAGAGGTGCGTGACCATCACCAAAATCCCCATCAAATTTCATTATTTTATTTTAAACTCAGTTTTAGAATTCTCATAATTCTGACATTTAGACTGCTGATCTCACCTGCATGTGAACACTATCTCTCTGCTCTAATCAGACAGTATAGGTCAGGGTTAAAACCGTTATTGGAGCTGGGCATGGTGGCACACACTTGTAAACCCAGTGTTTGGGAGGCTGAGGCAGGAGCGGAGCAGATTCCAAACAGCCTCAGCAATAATAGTGAGACTCTCCGCAGCCTAGTGAGACTGTTTCAAAGCAAAAATTTAAAAGGGCTGGGAGTGTAGCTCTATTTCTACTACCAAAAAAATCCCAAACCAAAGCAAAACCATTATTGAGTGACAACAGGTTATGGTAATTCCATTCAGCAAATTTTATTTTTTCTAAGGAACATCAATTAAATAAGCTATAAACCCAACTCAAATGCAATACCAACCAACGCCAACCCTGGCACCATGCAGAAAATACTGAGAACAGCCTTCCGCTTGTCTATCCAGCTAATAACCCTGAAAGGAAAGAAGACAGGCGCCAGCTGCCACAACCTGTTCTCCACGCATATACCCTGTGTTGTCTAAGGGTCACACATTCTGAGTCCTAGAATTTGGCTAATGACTGATATAAAATTTCCTGGCCTGCAATTTCAACATTAACAGTTCCATTCACCACCATTTTGTTCTTTTTTTCTTTTTGTGATACTGGGGATGGAACCCCGGGGGCCTTCTACCTCCAGGCTACACCCCCCAGACCTATTTTATATTTTTATTTGGAAACAGGGTCTTACTAAGTTGCAAAGGGCCTCACTAAGTAGCCGCAGCTGGCTTCGAACCTGCCTCAGCTACTTAGTGAGCTCCTGTCTCAGCCTCCCAAGTACTAGGATTACAAGCGTGCACCACTATCCCAGCTCTTTTTTTTTTTTTTTTGAGATCAGGATAAGATTCATTTGTGTTCAATCTCTGACATCTCCTTATAACGAGAAGTTGGTTTATTCACTGCTCTGTTTCCCAGCACATAGTAGGCCCTCAATATCTACTTATATATTTCTATATATCTTTATATCTATATAGTTGTAGCCAGGCGTGGTGGCGCACGCTTGTAATCCCAGTACATGGGAGGCGGAGACAGGAGGATTGCACAGGTTTGAAGCCAGCTTCAGCTACTTAGGCTCTCAGCAATTTAGTGAGACTGTTTTAAAATAAAATATAAAATTGGTTGGGGGTGTAGCCTGGAGGTAGAGGCCCCTGGGTTCCATCCCAGGACCACACACACACACACACACACACACACACACACACACTATATATATATATGTATATATATATATTGCTGTATATATATGTATATACATTTGTTGAGCAAATTAATGTCTTCAACAAAGACAGGGGCTTCTGGTTGTGACTGTGCTTGCTGGCTGTTTTGGCAACACCTGTCAACAGCTAACCAACTCTGGCCCATCTTTCAGCCCTTAGTTTAAGGATACTTGTTTCAGGAAGCCTTTCTGATCCCACCCACTAAATTAAACACTCCTGATCTCTGTTCCCTTTCACACAACTCATATTACTGATAAAAGGTGCATGGGTGAGCATGCTTGTAATCTCAGTATTTGGGAGGCTGAGACAGGAGGAACACAGGTTAAAATCCAGCCTCAACCACTGAGGCCCTCAGCAACCTAGTGAGACCCTATTGCAAAATTTTAAAAAGGGGCTAAGGGTGTAGCTTGGAGGTTGAATACCCCTAGGTTCAATCCCCAGTACCACAGACACACACACAAAGTTGCATGAGGAAAGTTTCCATGTGTATACGTGTTCATTTTTGTATTCCCAATTCTCAACCCCGTGCCCAGAACACAGTAGATAATCAACATTTGTTGAAGGAAGGAATGAAGTAAATCGGGAACGCGATTTGTCTGTGCCTAACGCAAGAACCAAGTGTTCTTGTGCTACCTTTTCACCAACCTTTTGTCTTCTTTTTTCCTTTAACAACTTTGAGATAAAATTTACACATCATAAATTTCACTCTAACTTCTTCTTGCTAATGTTTTCTTCTCTCCCATTTTGTGCGTGAAAGTCATTTTCCAATGGTAAAAGTGGAAAGAAAGCAGACACGGACTCTTGTAGAATCTTGGATGGAGGAGGAGCTCTGAGAGCCCCCTTTACCAGGGTTTACTGCCCAGCTTTACTTCTCAGTTGGGACCTTAAGCAAATTAACTCCTCTAAGCTTCGGATTCTGATTTGTAAAATTGCACTCATAAGTGTCTCCCTTGGCTGCTCTAAGGATTAAATGAGATGAGTCATGTAAAGGAGTCGCCTAAGAAACAAGAATCCCCCCACATGTGGACTCCCTCCCTTCCCTCTGTCCTGCTAACCTTGGACTTCCCAAGCAGTAGGCCTGCTCCTTCACCACCATTATTATTTTGTTCTGAGCATGTTTTTTAAAAATACCCAGCCGTCTTGCTCCCTTAGCATTTCTACAAGCCTCGTTTCATTCTGCAGCTTAGCTTTCCTGGGCACAATTCGTACAGATTTTGCTCTCCCTGTGTATATTCATTCTCCGACACAAGCCTTTTCTCTCCACCTTTAAATATGCCGGGTAAAGCGAAAGGAAGAAAAAAAGCCCCACCTGAGATCAGTAGAGACCAGACCGGTGGTTTCTTCAACAGCCCTTCCCTGTCTTCTTCATGGGGAGTATTGGGAACTCAGAATTTTGTTTTTCAAATCCTCTTGTGCTTCTAAAAGTGTTTTTCCTTTTACAGCCTCTCGTTTCAAAATCCTACCTATCCTTTTCTGGGATCTGCTTTCTAAAGTCTCCAGGCGCCTTGCCTTTTCTGTGCCTTCCATTATGGCCACAGCCCTTGGATAACTACCGCTTCCCAAGACCAGTGGATTCTTCCCTGGGAGTCCCATTACATCAGCATCACTAATGCAATATCTGTCAGATACCAGCTTTTCTTTTATTCTAGGCAATCAATTAAAAACGAACCTCGATACTGGTTTGATTTAATATGGAGGATGGCTTGTCTAAGGTTAAATGCAAACGGCTGCGAGATTTGGGGGATATATATTTATATTCATATTAAGTATATACCTGTTGAATTTGTGCTTTTTCTCAATGCTTCAGAGACCCCAAGCCTTTGAGTGATCGGGATGGTAGGGAAGATGGGTTTCCAAAAATTTCGCCAAATATTAAAGACTCCATCGAAAGGACTGCTGCATACACTCAAGGAACACCCACCAACAAAATCCATATTCACAACCACCCGATTATCTCACCGGCGAGTGAGACTGCAAGGCCCGGGGCCCGGCGCTACCACTCCACGCAGCGCTGGGGGGGTTCGTGCCCATTTGCCTGCGGCCGGCCTTTCCCCCCTCGCTTGGTTTTGCCCCGCTCCCCCTGCGCAGCCATCCACAATGCGTCAGGCCGGCGCTTTATAGCTGCAGCCTGGGCGGCTCCGCTCGCTGTTTTTCCTCTTCTCCAGCTCGTGGCTTCTTCTGTTCGCGAAGATGCAGCTCAAACCGATGGAGATCAACCCCGAGGTGAGCGCCCGGTGCACCGTTGCCCGGGCGGGGCTGACAGCCCAGGACAGGTGGCCCGGGCATCGCAGACTTCTTTATCCCTTTGCATTTGCCTTTCAGATGCTGAACAAAGTGAGTGGCGTCTGGCGCCGTCCCGCCCCTGCCCTCCTCCACCGGGAGCGTCGGCGAGGGCGCCCCCCGGGCCGCGCCCTGCAGGTGGCGGGGCGCTCGCCTAGCCCTGCCTTTGGGGGTGACTCTGCGAAACCAGGCTGGCGGAGCGGGAGGAGGATGGTGCAGCTGATGGGCGCGGGGCAGGGCCCCCGAGGGCGTGGCGCGGCGTCCGGCTTCGCGGAGCACGTGTGGGCCGCGCTTTGTGCTGTGTCATTCGCCGCCGGGGGTGGGGTGGGCGGGGCCTCCGGCTCGGCGGGTGGGGCCTCCGGCTCGGCGGGCGGGGCAACATGCTGGCCCCGCCTCCGGCAGGTGCGGTGACTTGCGGGTCTCAGTGCGCGCACCTGGCCGCCTTCTCTCCTCCCTGCAGGTGCTGGCCCGGCTGGGCGTCGCCGGCCAGTGGCGCTTCGCCGACGTGCTGGGGTTGGAGGAGGATGCTCTGGGCTCGGTGCCTGCACCTGCTTGCGCGCTGCTGCTGCTGTTTCCCCTCACGGCCCAGGTAGGGAGCCTGTCTGCTAAGTGCACTGTAATCCTGAGCCCGCACCTGGTCCGGGCCACCAGACCAGGCTAACCTGGGCTAACCCTTCCTGTCCGGGAGGGAGGTGTCTGCTCACTCAGTGGACCCGACTCACTGGGGCCCCTTAGTTGACTCATCAGTCCAGAGTTGCCTTAAATTTGCAAGAGGAGGAGCTCGGTTATTCCAATTCCATCATCCTAATTATCCAGGGAAGTCTTGGTCTTGAGTGAGTTCCCTTGAATCGAGGCTCTTCTGGGCTTCCACCTGGGGGACGCTGGTGGTTTTCTTTTAAGGGCTGTAACCTGTCAGCTCCTTACTGGCTTTTCAGATTCCCACCTCGGGAGGGGGCTGGGCTTTCTCAAGTCACAGAGAGGACCTGAAAGGTTCTCCAGTTCACCTCCACTGCCTGGTGGGTTATGGGGCGTCAAGTCCTCCCCGCCCCACGTCCTACAGCACTCCCACAGGGAATGTGCCTCTTAAAAACTGCATCACTAGCTGTGGCTCCTGATCCCCTCTCACCTGTCCAGCCTTCTGGCTGTCTGACCTTGCACCTACATGAAATAGGTGGCTCTTAGTACAGTCTTGGAAACCTTTTTATTTCCTTAAAAGGTCTATCTCCTACAATCATGTGAGTTTATATGTACATCAGATATTAAAATCGTATGGCTGTGGTGTTTGTTTTGCAGTGAATGGAGCCCCGGTCTTTAGTAAAGCATTGTCTTATTGCTGTCACTGAACTGCTGACATGGGCGTGGTTGAAATCGGCCAGACAGGGCATTAGCATTTGGGGCTTTACTCCAAATAGTAAGGTTCTCTGAAACACGGTGCTAAGGCTGGAAGCATCCTTGGCCTAAACCACACTGTAGGAAATTCTGGGCCTTTTTTCTAGTAAATGAGCTAAATATCCCGGGTTAAAAACATTATTGCAGCTATTAGGCTAATCCCACTGAAATGTGTTTATTGCCCAAACCTCTATTTGGGTGAAATTGCAAATCATGGCAAGTCAGATTAGCTTCCTTGGGCAGATCGAACGCAGTCTCCTGTCTCCTACTTGAGTGTCTCAGGGAATTTTTTTTATCGGAACCATGATGACTCGGGGGTTTTGAGCAGCATTAGGCCAGGCCTCTGGGAGGCAGTGGTGCAGCATTAGCTTCTAAAAGCTCACTGATCTCCCTGTGCTGACCTGAGTGGACCTTTTCAGATACTGTTCTCGTTTGAATGGCCTATCTTTTGTCCTTTGACCTGTCAAATTTATCGAGCATTTCTTATGCTGCACAGAATGCCTGCTGGTCAGAAGGCTGAGGCAGGTTTAATGAGGAGGGGGGATTTTACAGGTTGACTTCCATGAACAAGCTAATAGAAAACGTCTATTTTTGACAAAAGGAATACTGTGAAATCCTAAATTGGCCACGGGGGTGCACACCTGTAATAGCATTACTTGGAAATTTGAGATGAGATAGGTTCGAAGCCGGCCTCAGCAACTTGGAGAGACCTTGTTTTAAAATTTTAATAAAATAATAAAAAGGGGCTGAGGGTGTAATCAGGGGCAGAATGCCTCCAAATCCCATTTGCAGTACCAAAAAAGGGATCCTAAATGAACTTTAGAACATTACTTTTAAGTGATGGCTAGTTATTTACAGAAGTGTCTCCATGAGAGAGCTTAGTCCTATCCTGTTCTAAAATATGTTTTATCTAATTAGCCTAGAAAGTTGAAAGCTTCACAATTAATAAGTAGCCACTCAAGATCTGGTGGAGAGGTGAGACCTTCCTATCAGTTGGGGTTTAAGTTGCTCTTGTGAGACCAGAGATCTTATTCCTCTGGTAGTGTCACCAAGCAAGCTTAAACATCATTTATAAGTACAGTAACCCAAGACTACTAGAATTGGAGGCATGTGTCTGATGTTTTGTTTTGTGTGATTTTTGTTGGTTATGAGAAATTAAGGTGTTTTTTAAAATAGCATTAGTACCCCGTATTTGGGGGAGTGCACTAAGGATTAAACCCAGGGGTGTTCTAAAGCTGAGGTACACCCCCAGCCTTTTCTTCAGATTTTATTTTGAAATGGGGTCTTGCTAAATTGCTGAGGTTAGTGCCTAACTTGCGATTTTCCTTTCTCAGCCTCCCAAGGACTGGGATTACAGGACTGTGTCACTGTGCCCTGCTAGCAGCTTGCTTTTAACAAAGAGGTCAGCTTTTAAGGTCTTTAGTGAACAATCTGTATAGTCCAAGATGCTTTGAGGAAGTCTCATTCATTTTCCCTCTTCCCCTCTAAATTGCTAGTCTGTCCTCAGATAAACTGTATAGCTGGCAAGGGCAACCTGGCACCATATCTTACTCTTGTAGGATGAGAAGTTCTTATAAAAACCAGAGCCTGGGTAACATTAGGCTGTAACTATCTTCTGTATTTCTATTTTTTAATAAACTTCTTTAAATCTTAAAAAAAAAAAAAAACCAGAGCCCAGCACCTGGACCAATTGTCTTTCCTTCTTGAAAAAAATGGGAAAGGAAAGTTTCTTTTACTCTCTTCATAGTTAAAGCTTATTTTGGTTTTGTTTTAGAAAATGGCTCCTTGGACAGAAATAGAATGTCAAACCAGCTGGTTTGTTATTTGGCATGAAACTGGTCAAAAATCGGTTACCATATCTATGAAATAGTCGTTTTATTCTTGTTAAAGGAAGAACTTGATGGATGGATCTCTTGCTTCTCTAACTTGGTGACTCCCTCCATCTTGAACTAAAAGGTTGCAGTGCTGTCTGGACGGCCTTGGGCAGTGTCCAAGCATCAGTGCACTGCACTGCAGCATCAGGGTGGAGTCTGGGGACCTTGGAGCCCCGCCGACTGGCTGGCATGAAGGTGGAGTCTGGGGACCTCGGAGCCCAGCCGACCGGCTGGCATGAGATAGCCATTCCCTGGGCGCTGGTCAGCGGCTAGAGCCAAGGGTCACGGCCACACACCCCTGTGCATTTTTTTTTTTTTTTTTTTTTTTTTTTTTGGTGTTTGTTAGCTGAATCCAGAGATGTTCTACCTATAAGCTACACTCCAGCCGTATTTTACTTTTTATATTGAAACAGGGTTTTGCTAACTTCCCCCAAGCTAGCCTCAAATCTGCAATCCTGCCAAGTACTGGGATTACAGGCAGTTATGCATCACCTTACCTGGGTGCATTTTCATTTGGGGATGTAAAAAATGAATTTTTTTTTCTCCATTCACAGCATGAGAACTTCAGGAAAAAACAGATTGAAGAGCTGAAGGGGCAAGAAGTTAGTCCTAAAGTGTACTTCATGAAGCAGACCATCGGGAACTCCTGTGGGACGATTGGGCTGATTCACGCGGTGGCCAACAATCAAGACAAACTGGAATTTGGTATGCGTGGCTTTCACAGCTGCTCACTTTCTATTTAAACTCAAAATGGGGTTCAGAAGGCAGACTTTAATGTAGCAGCTCATTTCCCAAATCTCCAGGGTCTATTTAGCAAAGTCATTGTCTTGACTTCTTTTTTTTGAAACCTGTTTAGTCATGGCTGCTACTTATCCGGATAGAATCTGTGAGTTACTTATTTTTGTGTGTGTGATTTTTTTTTTTTCCTTTTTTGGGTACTGGAGACCGAACTCAGGGGCATTCTACCTCTGAGTAGATCCCAGCTCTATTCTATTTACTTTTTGTTTTGAAACATGGTGTCACTAAGTTGCTGAGGGCTTCTCTTAAGTTGCTGAGGCTAGCCTCAAACCTGCAATCTTCCTGACTTAGCCTCCCAAGTACCGGGATTACAGGCATGCACCTCCACGCCATATCTTACCATTCCTTTCTTTTGAGGGGGGGGGAGCTCATTTTCCAAGCGATAGGGTTGGGCTGTCTGCACCCAAGTGATGAACTGTGTCTGCACATTTCCCTTCTGCTTGCTAGCAGCTGTCTGGGAGAAAGAGGGAGAGGGCCTGTTCAATTTTAGAGAAATAGAGATAATGCTAAGCCAGAAAAAAATCAGCAGTTAAAACCTGCCTTTAATGGTTCTGTGTTTCATGAATATTGAGAGGACCAAAACAGTTGAAAGCGGCTGACACAGATGGTGCGGAAGTCCCCCGGGGAGGTGGCACTACTGGCCAAGGCCTTGGAGAATGCAGCTGTGAATGCAGGTCAAGGGCTTCTGCTCACCTCCAGGGAATGCTGTGGGGGCTAGAGGAGAAACTGGTGGAACCTTTAAGCTTGTCAGGCACCACAAACAGAAAAAAAGTTAATGTGGCTAGTCAGGCGTGGTGTGGTGCATTCCTGTCCTTGGGAGGCTGAGACAGGAGGATTGTAGGTTCAGTCAACCTCAGCACCTTAGCCCCTTAGCAACTTACTGAGGCATCGTTTCGAAATTAAAAAAAAAAAAAAAAAAGCTGCGTGCTTGTAATCCCAGCATTCGGGAGGCTGAGACAGGAGAATCGTGGTTTGTGGACAGCCTCAGCTACTCAGTGAGGCTCTTTGCAACTCAGTGAGACCCTGTATCAAAATAAAGAATAAAAAAATAGAGCTGAGGGTGTAGCTTGGGGTAGAATGCCCCGGGGTTCCATTCCCAGTACTGCAAAAATAAGAAATAAAAAGTAGGACTGAGGCTGTATTTAGAGGTAGAGAAAACATAGTTCAGCGTTAGAGCACACATGCTTCATGTGTGTAAGACCCTGGGCTCAATCCCAGCACCACAGACACACACAATAGCCTGGCTGTTGTGTGTGACTTAGGCCAGGGATCTGGCACACTTTTTAAAAGGCCACAGATGAAGGAGGATCACAAGTTTGAGGCCATCCTGGGCAATTTAGTGAGACCCTGTCTTAAAAAAGGGCTCGGGATGTGGCTCAGTGGTAGAGTGCTCCTAGCTTCCATTCCCAGTACTACCAAAAAAAAAAAAAAAAAAAAAAAGTTGTAGCTCCTATTTCTTCTGTAAAAATCTGCTTTATTCAAAACTGGGAATCAAACCCAGGGGCATTCTAGGTCTGAGCTACATTCCCAGCCCTTTTTATTTTGTACATTGACAGGGTCTTGGTAGGTTATTGAGAGTCTTGCTAAAATGCTGAGGCTGGTTTTGAACCTGTGATACTCCTGTCTTGGCCTCTCAAGTACTGGGGTTCTAGGCATGTACCACCATGCTCAACTTAAGTCCTGTATGTCTGAGGCTGGTGATACTGTATTTCATAATCTCTGCTGATAGAGTTAATTTGACTCACAGCCTTTCTCATAGATTTAAAAGGATTCCTATCACTTCCAGATGTTTTTCTTTTCTTTTTTCTTTTTTCTTTTGGTGATGATAGGGATTGAACCCCAGGGTCTTAGGCATGCTAGGTAAATGCTCTACCATTGATACACTTCCGTAGGCCCACCAGGTTTTAAAATGATCCCCATTTAACAAGTCTGTTAAATTTAGAGCTGAAGGTTCATCAAATTGAGGTGTTTAGAAATATACATTGTTCTACCATTACTGCGTGACCCAGGTCTCCTGGGCTATCCGTGCTGAGCAGTAACTCATGCTTACACAAACAGCCAGCCAGTCGATGGTCTCTAAGGCAGACTGTGGGCGTCTTCACATCGCTAGTGAAGACCTGTGTACATGGCGCTGGGGGTTGAAGCCAGGGCCTCACAGGTGCTAGGCTGAGTTATAACCCCAGCCCTCTAATTTAAAGATCTTTGTGTTAATGTCTTAACTGGTTAACTAAATTACTAAGAATGATTTCTCTACCCTGAAATAAGAATCATGGTTTGGAAATGATTGTAGCGTCACTGGGACATCATATATGCAATAGATGTTAATTGTTCCATTAAATGCTTCAGATAATAGCAACAGACAAGGTAAACCCTGCCTTTCAGGCATTCGACTCTCACAAATACGTGTTCCAAATGGGCAAGCTCTATATGAAAATAAAATTTCAGCATTGAGTTTGAGAGGGGAGGGGAAAGGAGTTGGGGTAGTGGAAATCCAGAGGCAAGAGAGTTCAGCACCCTGAAGAATGGAGAGGCCCGACTGGCTCAATTGCAGGGGTAGGAGTTGTTGGTAAAAGGCACAGCCCACCTACGTCCCAGAGGCATTCTGAAGATCCAGGTCGTCTGTGTGACGGCTATGCAAAGGATTAAGTTGGCAAGACATGTGCACACATCTGCACTATTTTCTCAATACCAATACATGGTGTTTTCTTTTTAAGAGGATGGATCAGTCCTGAAACAGTTT
Organism: Muscardinus avellanarius; assembly: GCF_963383645.1. Lineage (NCBI taxonomy): Eukaryota > Metazoa > Chordata > Mammalia > Rodentia > Gliridae > Muscardinus > Muscardinus avellanarius. The sequence goes on along the minus strand of NC_137791.1, from coordinate 104,883,181 downwards.
CTTTCTGAAACGGAGAAGATGTCCCCCGAAGACAGAGCAAAATGCTTTGAAAAGAATGAGGTAGGAAGAAGACTTGCAGAGCATCGCGTTTAAGTCGCTGCGGGGAGTCTTGTGCTCACCCCCCTCTCTTTCCTGCAGGCCATCCAGGCAGCCCACGATGCCGTGGCCCAGGAAGGCCAATGTCGGGTAAATACAAGCACAAATCCAAGCGGGTCACCCAGGTGCCCTCTGTGCCTCCACTGGGATATGTGTAGGAATCCCTTACTGCAGCTTAGTAAATGGCAAATGTTACCCACCCAAGACCGGTCAACAGTAGAAAATCCCAACTGAATAATGCTTTGACTAGATCTGTTCACAGAAATGGCTCTTCAGAATTCTAATTGGCAGCCGAAGTAGCCTTGTATAATTCAAACTGGGCAGTATTACTTTTAGAGCTAAGGAAGTCTTACAGAGTAACAGCTCTCCTAGCAATTGAGCAGCTAAAATAATTCTTCATAGACCATTAGGGAGAGGGAGACTAAGATCTACCAACAAGACTGACCTGTTCTAGACTGTTTAAATATGCCATAGTGTGACAGAACCTCCCGGTCAACTGCTAAATTTAAGGTGCACGCCGGTGTCTTATAACCACCACTGGCTGTGCTGCCTTCTAGGTCCCTAAGCCTGAATCTCCTCCTCAGTCAAAAGCATATAATAGCAGCAACTAATAGTTCCTGTGTTTCTACCTTTACTGGCTTAGAATAGGGCCTTGTATATAGAAAACACAAAAATCACAATGACTTAAGAACAAAGTTCAATTACCTTCCACTTGAATTGTGAGAATTTATTTTAGCAAGTTCATCTTACACAATATTTATGTGCAAACCCCCTTTTTGACTCTTCAGGTAGACGACAAAGTGAACTTTCATTTTATTCTGTTTAACAACGTGGATGGCCACCTCTATGAACTCGGTATGTATGGCTCCAGTTTTGGAATCTGGTGTCATTTTGTGTATTCTTTTGTACTCTAATTTCCCTGATGCCGTTGGTGCATGACTTAATGAAGCCAGACTGAAGTGTTCTCCTGAGGGGCCCAACCCTTTATCGTACCCAGAGCGCCCTTCTGGGGCAGCTCACATGCCAAATGAACGGCTTTACTCACAAACCAGAGAGGAGGGTGGATCCAGGTCAGCACCAGTGTGAGACCTACGTGTTCAGGCTCTCTTCCCATCTTTCCCTCCTGCATCCCCTGGTCTCTTCCTTTACAAATGAGGAATACTTGTCGAAAGCGATAAATGGCTGAAAAGGATTTTATTTGTATAAACAGAATTTAAAAGCCAGGCCAAGGTGGTGAATGCCTGTATTCCCAGTACTTGGGAGGCTGAGACAGGAGGATCACAGGTTTGGAGCCAACCTCAGCAACTAAGGCCCTGTTTCAAAAAAAAAAAAAAAAATATGGGTGGGGATGTAGCTCAGAGATAGAAATCCTCAGGGCTTAATCCCCTGTACTGAGGAAAGAAAGAAACTGAGCAACATATAAACACAGATAACACTTAGGATAACTTTTTTTTTCTTTTTTTTTTTTTCTCAGTATTAGGGATGGAAACCAGGGACATTCTACCTGAGTTACACCTCCAGCCCTATTTTTCTATTCTTTATTTTGAAACAGGGTCTCACTGAGTTGCAAAGGGCCTCACTAAGTAGCTGAGACTGTCCATAAACTGCAATCCTCCTCTTTCAGCTTCCAAATACTGGGATTACAAGCGTGTGACTCCACGCCTGGCCTAACTTTTTTTTTTTTTTTTTTTTTTTTTTTTTGCGGTACTAGGGATTGAACCCAGGGGCATTCACCTCCAAATCATACCCTTAACCCGATTTTTTTTTTTTTTGTGGTACTGGGGTTCCTGGAAGCCCTTCTTCCTCCGGGCTACACTCCCAGACCTATTTTATATTTTTGAAACAGGGTCTCTTACGCCAGCACGGCTGGCTTCGAACCTGCGCGATCCTCCTGTCTCCGCCTCCCAAGCGCGGGGATTACAAGCGTGCGCCACCACACCCGGCTAAATTTTTTGTTTTGAAACAGGGTCTCACTAAGTTGCAGAAGGCCTCATTAAGTAGCTGGTGCTGGCCACAAACCATATCCTCCTGTCTGAGCCTCCTAAACACTGGGATTACAAGAATGCTCCACCATGCCCGGCTGATAACTTTGAAATAGTCTTTAGAGTTCTCTTCTTTTGAGAAAAGTAAGAGGTGGAAATTTAGTGTTTGAAAAAAAAAAAATTTTATATATATATATATATATATATATATATATATATATGGAAAAAATATACAAAGGATATATAACCTCTAGCGATTTCCAACCTATTTTAATGCACCTGTGTTAATTTCATTGCAAAATCTGCAGAATTGAAAATTTAGGACTTATTGTGCTAATTATAGATGAGCATTGCCTGGGGCAGATACCTAGGTATTCAGAAGACTCCAAAGCCCCCCTCTGGGGCAGGCACCACAGCCAGAAAACTGACACGCCTGGCTTCTCTGTTCTAGATGGGCGAATGCCTTTCCCAGTGAACCATGGCACCAGCTCCGAGGGCTCCCTGCTGCAGGTAATCTTGGGTGGACATCTCTCTTGGCTGGGCCACGCCTCTTTGGCCACGTCGTCTAAAGCACTGACATACTTTCAGCCCTGCCAGTATCCGTTGTCTGAGTTAATAGCAGTCTTTAAAGAACAGCTTAGTAATTCTACCCACCTCATTTCATATAGTACGTGGTTTTAACCGGCATCCTTCAAAGGAGCCCTGACTAATCTGTCTCGTGTGCTCTTTTGAGCAAAGTCAGAATTAGCTTGAAAGGCATTGCTTCCCTTCTTTGTGGGATTAAGGTGACCATTGTCCTACTGCCAGTTGAATTCATTGCTAAAGACTCGAATAACAGTGCCTGGAGCCTTCTCTAATCCAGAGACTGCATTGGATCATTCCTGTAGGTAGTGTACTAGGGGTTCTCATTAGGTAAATTAAGGGTCCTCCCCCCCTCGTGTGATCCACTAGCACAGAAGGAAAGAAGCAGATTGAAAACAGGCCTGGCGAGAACTTTGAGAGCCAGGAGCACTGTGTACAGGGACTACAAGAACCTCTAGCTTCTGGTCTTGAGTTGGTAAACTGCCCGAAGCCTTCTCAACCTCAAAATGAGTCTCTAGAATGGAATCATTTTGCTTTTAAAAAGGAAACTTGCTTCATGGTGACAAAGTACTATTAAGATAGGTACAGCTGCTTTCTTTGTTGTGGTCATAATAGCTCATCTTGTTTGAGCACTTGGATACGTGCACGCCAGGGGTCAGCAAAATATATTGCAGAGAGCCAGATAGAAAATGCACCGGGCTTCGTGTGGCATGTGGCTCTTCCGCAAGTGCTCCATTCCGCAGTCGCCACCTCTGAGCCACCCCGCGTGACGAGTGGGGCCGGTTCCACCAGCGCTGTGTTTGCAGAACTCCAGCAGCCTGGGTTTGGCTTGCAGGCAGACGTTTGCTGACTTCTGCGTAGATGCTATGCTACGTGATTTATAGCTTTTGTCCAGTCTAATGATGCAGTGAGGTAGGACTTGGTGTCCTCATCTCACAGATGAGGAAACTGGGACAGAGATTAAGTAATGGCCAGTGAATTAGTGGCAGAATGGGGGTTCTGTGTCTAGAGTCTGTACCTGTGTCTAGCTCCTTCCTGTACCATACCACCTTTCATTTTTTATTTTTGCAGTATTGGGGATGGAACCCAGGGGCGTTCTACCTCCAAGCTACACCTCCAGCCCTAGTTTTTATTCTTTAGTGTGAAACAAGGTCTCACTGAGTTATAGAGGGCCTCACTAAGTAGCTGAGGCTGTCCGTGAACCACGATCCTCCTGTCTCAGCCTCCCAAATGCTGGGATTACAAGCATGCAGTGCCATGCCCGGCCTGCCACCTTTAACCTCCGGGTACTAGTGGACCAAATTATGTTACTCTAGGAGGGAGGGTCACTTTGTCTAGTCGCCTATCCTGCACACCTGAGATGAGTTGAAGCCAACTCTCGGTAAATGGCAGGCACACAGGAATAGTAATGTGGAAAGAGAAACAGACCTAGAGAAGCCAAGTGGGGCGATCTGCACAAAACGGTCATACTTTTACTTAGGGGAGAAAAGGAGAACAGAGGAGGAATTTCTGGTTTGTGACCCAATTAAGGGAAAAACTCTAGTTCTTCTAATAAAGCTCTTAAACTATATGCTAACTCATTTTTATGCTAATACCATAAAAATGTACCCCACGTAGGCTACTGAAAACTCTTAAATGAGGTGTGGGGAAGGTAAACCTTGTTTAAAGAAGCAAATAAAACCCAATTGCTCTATTTGGAATCTCATTTAAGTGAGTATAAACCAGCATCGTGTTAGTGAAAATTGTTGTCCTAAGCAAGGCTGGTTCTGTATAATTAAATGTTTTTAGTGTGTCCAAACTACACACTAACTGGGTTGTAAAACTGGTTAGAAAATACATGAATTTACCCCAGGTATCAGCTTGGGCAGGTGGGGTCACCGCTTGTCTGAATAGGAGGCAGAGTCATCTATGTAGGAGGTGGGCTGTTCTCGCTTAAAGGTGCACCCTTGCTGGGCGTGGTGGCGCACGCGTGTAATCCCCGCGCTTGGGAGGCAGAGACAGGAGGATCGCGCAGGTTTGAAGCCAGCCGTGCGTGCTGGCTTAGGAGACCCTGTTTCCAAATAAAAATGTAAAAATAGGTCTGGGAGTGTAGCCCGGAGGTAGAAGGGCTTCCAGGAACCCCAGTGCCACACACACACACACACACAAAAAGTGCACCCTTAATACTGAAATCAATACTCTGTCCTACAGAAAAGTCAATTTTGGGGACACAAGTCTGGAAGTTAATATATTTGATGGCGGTATTAGTCTAAATTGCACTGGTTTCTTTCTCTCTCCTCCGTCCCTCCCATCCTTCCTTCCTTTTTATTATGCTGGGGATGGAACCCAGGGGCATTCTACTCTTGAGCTACACCCCCAGCCCTATTTTTTATTTATTTTAAAACAGGATCTCAGAGTTGCAAAGGGCCTCACTAAGTATCTGAGGCTGGCTGCGAACAATGATCCTTCTGTCTCTGCCTCCCAAGTACTGAGATTAGAAGTGTGTGCCGCCACGCCTGGCCCTTTTTCTTTTGTTTCGTTTGGTGGTACTGGGGTTCCTGGAAGCCCTTCTACCTCCGGGCTACACTCCCAGATCTATATTTATATTTGAAAACAGGGTCTCTTAAGCGGGGCTGGCTTTGAACATGCGCGATCCTCCTGTCTCTGCCTCCCAAGCACGGGGATTACAAGCGTGCGCCACCACACCCGTCTGGCCCCTTTTGGTTTTTAAATGCTGTTCTTTTTTTTTTTTTTTTTTTTTTTTGGTGGTACTGGGGTTCCTGGAAGCCCTTCTACCCCCGGGCTACACTCCCAGACCTATTTTTACATTTTATATTTGGAAACAGGGTCTCCTAAGCCAGCGCGCACGGCTGGCTTCGAACCTGCGCGATCCTCCTGTCTCTGCCTCCCAAGGGCGGGGATTACAAGCGTGCGCCACCACGCCCGGCTTAAATGCTGTTCTGATAGAGGCACACAACTCCATTGTAGTTGATGTTTTTTGAAGGGCTAAATGCATTTTAAGTTAGTGATTTATAAACTTTAGGCACTGAAACTCAATTATTCTGTCGTAGCATATTCTTTTCCTTTTAAAGGTCTTATATTTAATGTGGTTTGCGGGGCAATCTTTCTACCAGGCTTCCAAGTTAAGCAGAGTGATTAATACTGATGATCCCAAGGGTTTATCTCCCAGAACGTGGTTAATAATCACCGGGGTTGGGCTTCTGTTACCAGTCTGTAATTTGGGCATTAGAAGTAAGAACACATGTCATTCCACCATAAATATCTAAGACTCCATCACTTATCTGTACCTGGAATTACTTGGTAAACTTTTTAAACCTGCTTTACAAAATGCTTACTTGGAAGAAATTATCTGTACAATAGGAGTTTCTGAAATAGAACTCTTTTTTGCTCCTTTATGGAAGGAAAGACCAGTTTTCTAGATGGGCATGGTAGAATATACCTGTAATCTCCTAGTACCTGGGAGACAGAGACAGGAGGATCATAGGTTTGAGGATGGCTTAAGCAATGTAGCAGGACTCTCAAAAACACAGTGAGACCCAGTTTTTAAAAATAAAAAAGGGTTGCCGGGCGTGGTGGCGCCACGCTAGTAATCCCAGCATATTTGGATTGCGGTTTGCGGACAGCCTCAGCTACTTAGTGAGGCCCTCCACAACTTAGGCTCTGTCTAAAAATAAAAGAATAAAAAATAGGGCAGGGGGTGTAGCTCGGAGGTCGAATGCCCCTAGGTTTCATCCCCAGACCAGCAAAAAATAAAAATAAAAATAAAAAGGGGTTTAGGGTATAGCTTAGAGGTAGGATGTCCTTGGGCTCAATCCCCCCTGACCACCAAAGAAAGAAATATATCCGTTTTCTGTTTTGTTGAGCTTTGAGGAAAAGGTTTTCTTGCCCAATCCAGGCAGGAGGGGAGAGAAACAGCCCCTTGGCCACAGAGGAGTCGGAGCTTCTCTTTACACGTGGTGTGCAGCCCTCCTTTCCCAGTTGCCTGACTTTTCCCCTCTTGCCTGCAGTCCTGGCTGTTGAGGTTAGTGAGGGGGCTCAAGTTGACCAGGGGAGCCTTTGAGCCAGAGCGGAACTCGTCAGCATTTTCCCTTTGGACCTTCCATCCCGGGCTGTTCCCGTTTGGGTATTAATGACATCTCTCCCTTCCAGGACGCTGCCAAGGTCTGCAGAGAGTTCACTGAGCGCGAGCAAGGAGACGTCCGCTTCTCTGCTGTGGCCCTCTGCAAGGCAGCCTAGAGCCCTGCGGAGGGAGCCGCCGTCCTCCTCCGTCTCTGCCTACGCAGCAGTCTGCGGCACGCCTGTCCCTGTAATGCCTGGCTGTCCTTCCGTCTGCACACACCCCCTCCACACCCCGGCAACTCCCTCTGCCAGCCATGGTGGTGTGAGCTTCGATGCTAAGTACCCCTCCCCCACTGTGTGTCTTGGTCCTTAATATCTAATGCTTTCAGTGGCTACTTTGGTTGTGTCTGTAAGTTAAGACTTTGGGTGTGGTTTGTTAGTCCTTAAAAGGAATAAATAAAACTTTTCTGCTGATAAGATATGCCTACACTGCTCCTCATTTTTCTTCCACATCCCCTCTGATTTTATTTTTACAGTCATATATCTTCCATGTAAGGAACTCATACAGTACTGGTAAACTCACTGTAAAAATATTGGTTTGAGCAGGACGTGGTGGCGCACACTTGTAATTCCTGCACTTGGGAGGCTGAGACAGGAGGATCGCACAGGTTCAAAGCCAACCTCAGCTACTTAGTGAGGCTCTCAGGTACTTAGTGAGACCCTGTTTCCAAGTAAAATATAAAAAATAGTCTGGGAGTGTAGCTCAGAGGTAGAAAGCCTCTGGGTTCCAACCCCAGTACCACCCCCCCCCAAAAAAAAGTATTGGTTTATTGTGTCTCCACACTTTTTTTTCCTCTGCATATATATTCTTATGTATACCTGTAAAAAAATTTTTTTATACATTTTTTGTGGTACTGGGGATTTAACCCAGGGGCATTCTACTTCTGAGCTATACACCAAGGCCCATTTTTTTTTTTTTTAATTTTGAAATAGGATCTTAATAAATTGTGGAGGGCCTCATTAAGTTGCTGAGGCTGGCTGCAACCTGGGATCCTTTTGTCTCAGCCTCCCAAGTACTGGGATTACAGGTGTGCACCACCATACCTGGCTGTAATTTAAATTTTTTTTTTTTTCAGCATTGAGGATGAGACCCAGGGGCATTCTACCTCCAAGCTACATCCCCAGCCCTATTTTTTGTTCTTTTTTTTTTGAAACAGGATCTTGCTGAGTTGTAAAGAGCCTCACTAAGTAACTGAAGCTGTCCTCAAACCGCGATCCTCCTGTCTCAGCCTACCAAATGGTGGGATTACAAGCGTGCACCACCATGCCTGGTTAATTTTTAAAACTTTTTAAATGGACTATTTTAAGAGCATAGAATTAAAGACATTTTAGAGTTTCTGCAACCACTTGCCCTGTTTTCTATAGTATTAACATTTTATATTAGCATAATACATTTGTTATAATTTGTGAGTCAATACTGATATGCTATTAACTGATTTCTATTTTACTCACATTTATTAGTTTTTACTGGTTTTTCAGGTCCGGGATCCCATCTAGAGATCGTGTTGCACTTAGGTGTCATTTCTCATTGGGCTCCTTTGGGCTGCCTCAGTTTCCCTGCCTTTCCTTGTTCTGGATGACCTGGAGTTTCGAGGAGGACTATGGATGCCCCGCTGGTTGGGGTTTGTCTGATGTCTTTCTGGTAATTGGACTGAGGTGGTAGTTTTGGGAGTGGAAGGCCACAGAGGTAAAATGCCATTCTCATGCACACGCTGTCAGAGTGACTTGGTCACCACTAGTACTGACCATAATCACCTGGCTCAGGTAGCATTTGCCAGGTTTCTCCCCTGCAGATTACTCCCCTGCCCTACCCACACTATTGCTGGAAAGGAACCTCTTGCCAAAGCCCACACTTGGGAGTGGGGACTTGGCGTTGCCTCCCTGAGGGCAGAGCATGGGTGCAACTTATTTGGAATTCTTTTGCAAGGGAGATTTGTCTTTTCAGTCATTTAGATGAACGTGAGCTCAATCAAACATTACCTTTTTGCCAAAATTGTGCCATCTTTGGTCATGGGGGCTGTTTCGGTTGGCTCCTGTGACACCCCAATCAGTGTTTTTTTCCCCCCAGCAATTTCTTTCTAGAAGTTTTAAAAAGTCATCTTTGGCATTTGTTAAACCTTCATAAATGATAAGGATGCCCTAATACGTATTTTTTATGTGTGTGCTAGGGATGGGAACTAGGGCCTCACGCATTGCTAGGCTAGCATGCTGCCAATGAGCTACACCTCCAGTCCAAATGTAATTTATAAGCCTTCATTGAGGAGTCCGGGTGCAGCGGCACATACTTGTAATCCTAGTCCTTTGTTGCTTGAGACAGGAGGATCGCAGGTTTGAGGCCAGCCCCAGCAACTTAGCAAGAGCCTGTATCAAAACTAAAAACAGCTGGGAGTATAGCAGGGAAATAAAATGTCCCTAAATTCAACCTCCAGTAGGTTTATTCTCAACCGATGCTTGACTAACAGCTCCTTTGTGGTTACATAATTCAGGACAGCAGGGAGTAGACTCCATGCTTCCTGGCTATGTTGACCTGCACAGAATGCTCCAGCCTGTCCTTGCCAGGGATGCACAAACCTTGGGCCTCAGCTACCTTGGTTTCTAGCTCTGATTTTTCTACAGTGATAATACTTGTAAAAATAATGTAATTGATAAGGCAATTCACATTTATGGGGCATGGTGATAATTGGATACATGTATATAAAGTTTTAATCAAATTAGGGCAATTAGATTTTTCGTCTCAAACTTTTGTCATTTGTGTTGAGAACCTTTCAAAATCCTAGTTTGTCATAAAATATAAGATTTTAGTGAAGCAGTCGTCCTCCTGTGCTGTAAAACACTAGAAGTTAATCTTCACTGGTTCCATACTCAGTACTCATCCTCCGACTCTCCTACCTCTTTTCCTCTTAGTTTCTCACGACCGCCATTCTATTTTTGGTTTATGTGAAATCAGTGATTTTTTAGCTTCCCCAGTATGAACAAGAATTTGCAATATTTGTCTTTTTGGGCCTGTCTTATTTCACTTAATCTCTAGTTTCATCCATTTTGCCACAAAGGAAAGAATTTTATTCATAAATAATGGCTGAATAATATCCCATTCATTGTATATGTAATATATGTGCTATACTACATTTTCTTCTGATTGCAACTTTTTAGTGAAGGCTATCTTGGTTTCTCGGAAGAAATCTATTAAGTCTGTTAACATCTTAATATAAATACAAATGCACATTGATTCTGGTTTCCTAGAATCAAGGAATTCCTTGACGCCAGGGATGCTTTAAATTCTAACTTGGTGCATTGTTTTTATAAAATCACTTGAATGTTAGGGAGGAAAACAAGGCATCTTCCCACTTACGGCATCTGCGAGATGCTTGTTTCCGGCCTTGGACGTACAAATCACACCAGAGAACGCAGCTGTAAGACTCTAAGAAGCATATCTGTTTAAATGTTATCGAGCTCTAACACGCCTTCTCACGTCCCCCCAGAAGGTTATTCCATAGACACTGTGGGCAATTGCAACCCCAGAAGGGCAGAGGAATTCAGTTTTGCTGGACGCACCAAGTTCTTTCATACTTCTGAGTTGTCCACGCTCGGCACTAGTGGGATCAGGACTTCCACTGTGGACCCGCTACCTCAGGGTGGCTCTTCTGGGTTGGGAGTTAAATACAAGCTTTAGGGTTTATTGAACTTGGCTCTGACCTCTGTTTCAGCCTCAGTAACTCCGGACGAAGGAATTGCCCTCTGCCACGCCTTTATTGTTTTATGTTAGAACGGACACAGTGAAGACGTCTCCAAGGACCTGATTTCTCTAGTAGGCTCTGTCTAGTGCCTCAATTTTCTGTGCCACACAGAATCATCCATTTTGAATTCCACGTGAAGGCAAATCCTCCTGGGACTGTGTGATTCAGAGGAGCTGTTTCTCTCCCCCACCAAAAAAAAACAAACTCTTATTTGACATCTGGATTTGTCAAATTTGTACAATTAGCTCATTTCTATAATTCATCATTCCCTAAAGTGTTACTAATCTTTGGTGAAGAAGATGGCTTTTATAGAGCTGACCCCTCCCCCACTCAATTAAAAAAGTGGAATCCAGGGCCACCCTGCCCCAAACCACATCCCTGACCCTCTCTGTTTTGAAGCAGTCTCACTGAGTTTCCCAGGCTGGCCTCACTTGCCACCCTCCTGCCTCGGACTGTAGAGGAGCTGGAACAACCGGCTTGTGCCATGTGTCTGGCTGGGGAGTCTTAATAGGCGAAGCCACATGACGCTAAGTATCTTTCTTGGTTGTTGGTGGTGGTGGTACTGGGATTGAACCCAGGGGTGTTCTACCTCCAAGATATACTGCCAGCCATTTATATTTTTTGTTTTGAAACAGTCTCACTTGGTTGCTGAGCGTCTTGTTACTTGCTGAAGCTGGCTTCAAACCTGAAATCTTCCTGTTTCAGCCTCCCAAGTCCTGGGATTACAGGTGTGCACCACCACGCTGCCTATGTAGCTCCCTTTCAAAACTAATAGCCCAAATGTCTAGGTGCATCGTGCTTATACATCTACTGAGTCTAATAGTTGGACCAATTCAGACACCCATGAACATGGAGAAATGTTCACACAGAAACTAGTGAGATAGTTTTGTAAAGTGTGTATTCATATATATCTAGAAAAGGCAGGACTATACTAGCTAAGTGTTAACTATATCTACATGGCATATACATTTTACGTAGTCATCATAGGATGTTGGTATTATTCTCATTTTGCAGTTAGAAAACAGATTAAGCAACTTACTTGAGATCATTTGGTTAGTAAGTGGTGTTAAGTGATTCAAACCCAAGAAGATGGGTTCTAAGGGCCACCGGAGTGGATGTTCCAGGGCAGAAATGGATGTGCCTCAAAGCATGTAAAATTTTCTTTTCTTTTTTTTTTTTTTTTTTAGAACTGGGGAGATTGAACCCAGGGACATTCTACCTCTGGGCTATGCATCCAGCCCTTCTTTAATTTTTTTTATTTTGAAATAGGGTCTCACTAAGTTGCAGAGGGCCAGCTGAGGCTGGCAGCAAACCTGTGATCATCCTGTCTCAGCCTCCCAAGTACTGGGATTACAAGCATGTGCCACCACGCCTAGCTGAGCATGTAAAGTTTAAGCTTTACAGACAACCCTGTCCAACATTCTGACTTGCCTGGTCTCGTAAATTTTGCAGTGGTAAAATATTTTTGCATCTTCTCAAAAATGTGGCCCTGCCTCTCTCTAATTACTGAGATCATGGGTGTTTTAACTTTCTTCTCATTTTCCAAGATTCCTGAAATTATTTTTATAATAAAAACTTACAGCTGGGTGTAGTAGCACACACCTATAATCCTAGTCCTTGGGAGGCTGAGTCAGGAGGATGGCAGGTTCAAGACCAGCCTTAGCAACATAGTGAAGCCCTGTTTAAAAAGAAAAAAAGAGTTGGCTGTGCAGCTCAGAGGCAGAATGTCCCTGGGCTCAGTGCCCCCCCCCAAAAAAAAAAAAAACCTTACATTTTCCCCTGAGCTGTTGGTTAATTTTAGCTTACTTCCAAGTTTCTTTAATTTATAGCTGAAGTCAGTGCAGCTAATTAATTTAGTTTTCAACAGGTTCCATTAGAGGATTACCTTGTCACATAGAGATCATCTTTATACTGTCTTCAACCTCAGCCTCTTTGGAACGTGTTCAGCTTCCTGCAAACCCTGCCATGTTAAATAATGATTCAACAGGCTAATTTGGCACAGTTGCTTTCCCTCTTTTTCTTGAGTGACATGAGCTTTTTAAAAAATTCATTAGTTGGTTTACTTGTTTGATTTTTCCACCAGGGTTGGCATTCACTGAAGAACAAGTGTGGCTTGGCTACCGTAGGTTGCCTGTGTGGTCAGACTGCCTGGTGGTGAGCCCGGCTTCAGCACTTACTCTACAGCTCTGTAGGATGGAGAGAACAGGGGCTCCCCCGCTGGACTAGGACTGAAGCAGAACCCCACACACAGCTCAGAACACGGTGAGCAGGCCTTGAGTAGTTATCCCAACTTGACATATACTGTTAAAACATAAGTTGAGAGCCAGGTAGAATCCTGTGTGCACCTGTGGTCCCAGCTACTCGGGAGGCTGAGTCAGGAGGACCGCTTGGGACTAGGGCTTTGAGAACAGCCTGAACAGCATGTTGAGACCCTACCTCAGAGAGGAAGAGTGAGAGGAGAGATGAGATGTTGCTTGGGTCATCAACAAAAAAGGAAGAGAAATAGAGAAGTCTCAGCAGAGGAAATAGTATGGAGAATGTCTCTTCCTAGTTAAAAAAATATCTGGATTTCGACAACTTGATGGTTTCCCTGTAGTGTTCACAATCCTAAACAGAACCCAAATCAGATCATACAGTAATGTATCTCCTAACTCTTAGGCATCAGATACTCTTCATAGTATTAATCATTCTCTAAAAGAAAAGTTTTAAAAACATTAATATGATACACGAGTATGGTACATGTGTCCGACTGGTGGACTAATTGATACATGATTAAGGTCTGTATTTTCATATTTCTTTAGCTCTTGTCTTAGGTTTTCCCATCTTGGACACCAGGCTGCATTTAGTGGCCACCTCTCCTTAGGCTCCTTGTGACTCTTTTTTTTTCTTTTGGTGGTACTGGGGTTCCTGGAAGCCCTTCTATATCCGGGCTACACTCCCAGACCTATTTTTTTATTTTTGGAAACAGGGTCTCTTAAGCCAGCACGGCTGGCTTCTAACCTGTGCGATCCTCCTATCTCCGCCTCCCAGGCGCAGGGATTACAAGCATGCGCCACCATGCCTGGCTTGTTTTTTTTTTTTTACTAAATTCAATCCTGTTGACCCCGGAGCCGCTTTGTCTTTCTCTCCTGTTGCCTCTGCTCATCTCTGTTCCCCTGAGGACACACCTACCAGGGAGCACACGCAGCTCTGGTGGGGGGCCTTGGCCAACTTTACCCCTATGCCCCAGTTTCCTCACCCATAGAGTGAGGACAGTGTATGACCCGGCGCATCTTGGGAGAAGCCCCTGGGATAGTTGTGAGGGTCTTGGGGATGTGCCTGGAGCATAGTAAGTGCTATCAGTATTTATCACCACCCATCTTGTCCCTTTCTCCTTTTCCTCCAGCTGTAATCCCAAAGGACAAATCTCCCTCTTCTGCCTAATGCCAAACCAGAACTCCCTTCCTAGAGTAATGGCCCATTTAAAAAATTTCTAAAAACAAAAACCCCACAAAAACCTCTTCCAAAAAGTCATCCTAAATCATAGCTCCAGGCCCATCAATGCCTTGTTCTTTGCAGACACGAGTAGAAATGTAATTAGCCTCTCTGGAATACTTTTTTAAAAAACTTTTTATAGCTGGGCATGGTGGCTCATGCCTGTAATTCTAGTACTTGGGAGGCTGAGACAGGAGGATCACAGGTTCAAAGGCTGCCTCAGTAACAGAGTGAAGCAGTCAGAAACTTAGTAAGACCCAGTTTCCAATTAAATAAAATTAAAAAGATAGGGCTGGTGGTGTACAATTCCCAGTACCACCATCACTACCACACACACAAAATTTATATACATATATAATATTTTTTTGTGGTCCTGGGGATTGAACCCAGAGGTGTTCTACCTCTGACCTATATCCCAGCCCTTTTTAGCTTTTTTTTTTTTTTTTTTTTTTTTTTTTTTTTTTTTTTTTTTTTTTGCGGGTCTGGGGATGGAACCCAGGGGCATTCGACCTCGGAGCTATAGTCCCTGCCCTATTTTTTATTCTTTATTTTGAAACCGGGTCTCACTGAGTTGCAGAGGGCCTCACTAAGTAGCTGAGGCTGTCTGCAAACCGAGATCCTCTGGTCTCAGCCTCCCAAATGCTGGGATTACAAGCCTGTGCCACCACACCCAGCTAGTTTTTGTTTTGACACAAGACAAAGTTACTAAGTTACTGTGCTGAGCTTGAGCCTGGATCCTCCTGTCTCAGCCTCTCAAGCACTAGATTACAGATGTGCACCACCATGCCTGATTTTTTTTTTTTTTTGCGAGTTATACCCCCTGACCTATTTTTATTTATTTATTTATTTTTAATTTATATTTCACTTTATTTTATTTTTTTACATGGAACAAAAAAAGACTTTTACTAGCCAAAACAAACTTGAATAAAATAACAAAGCTGAAGGTATCATATCACCTAACTTCATAATATATTACAAAACTCTAGTAACTAAACCAGTATGATATTGGCATGAAAACAGAGAAATAGACCAGTAAAGCACAATAGAGTTTTGAGAAGTAAATCCATACATTAAAAATCAGAATATGAAATTAATATCAATAACACAATGATAGAGAAAATACAGATTCCTCAACAAACAATATTTGGGAAACCATAGTTTTTATATGTAGAAGAATATAATCAGACACACATCTCTTATAGAAAAATAAACTCAAAATTAATAATAGACTTAAACTTAAGATTCAGTACTGTAAAAGTTCTAGAATAAATCATAAGAGAAATGCTTAAAAAACTGAGATACATAATATTTTTTTTCTGAAAAAGAATTCAAAAGCATTGGGGTTGCAGAGGGCCTCGCTAAGTAGCTGAGGCTGTCTGCGAACCGCGATCCTCCAGTCTCAGCCTCCCAAATGCTGGGATTACAAGCATGTGTCACCAGGCCTTGCTCCTGGTTTGCTTTTTAAGTTGCAAAAAAGTTTATTTGGACTTCTGATTCTGGTCCAAGGTCAAGAGGCCACATCTGGTAATGGTCTCTACCTGGCAAGTCCTAAGTCAGCATTGGGCAGCACAGAGTGAGACAGGGAGTGCACCTGAGTTTTAAGAAGGGAATTAAATAAATTTTTTAAATTTAAAATTTGAAGGACAACTTTTTAAGGACAAAAGAGGAGTTTTGTTGGGGGGGCTTTTTGTTTGTTTGTTCTTGTGGTGTTGAGAATTGAACCCAGAGGTGCTGTACCACTGAGCTGCCTCTCCAAGAAATTTTTACTTCTGATACAGGGTCTCCCTAAATTTCCCAGGCTGGCCTTGAACCTGACATCCTCGTGCTTCAGCCTCCCAAGTAGCTGGGATTACAGGTGTGCACCGCACCTGGTCAGAAGAGGCGCTTTGAAAACAGAGGCTTGCAGATTTCTATGCTTTGATTGAAATTAACCTATCTCTTTTAGTTAAAGTAAGAAACCTTTAAATGTTCAATATTTGGGTGTTTAAATCCAAATGGAGGGGCTTCTACCTGAAACCCCTACTCATGTCCGAGCACACTGATAATGTGAAGCAACATGATTTAGTAAAAGTTATACTCACGATGCCCACTGGGTGGCAGCATAAGAAAGTTTATGGCAATTTTGTAGCTCAGCCTCAACCAGAAACACCAGCAGCAACCTAGTGAGACCCTGTTTCAGAACAAAAAATATAAAGGCTTGGGGATGTAACTTTGAGGTACTATGCCCATGGGTTCAATCCCTAGTAACACACACACACACACACACACACACACACACACACACACACAGATTTAATGGGACAATCTACAGGTCCACTGCGAGGCTGACATTTTCTTGGTCCTCTCTAAACCACCCTTTCGCTGTTGCGCCCAGGGCCCCATGGCTGGACCAAGAAGACTATGGCTCCTTCTCCATTCTTTGCCCTCTCCATCTCCTTGAATATGAGGATCTAGAGAATATGCTGCCATTGCAGGAATGTGCTGAACTTGCAGGCTCCCTGGCCCTAGGTCCTCTCTGGAGGTGTCTGAGGTTGCTCTGGTCCTCTGGTCCAACTCACAGCCCACATCTTCCCCAGGAGCACGTCATCACCTCTGCGGACACTTTTCATCAGGAGTCACCAGACTGGTGCCATCAACAGGAAAGGTGATGCGAAACCTTAGGTATTTACTGAAGTCTGATCTACACGGTTTTTCTTTGCTGTAGGACACAGATTCATCTGTATAAACAAATGGGGATAAAAGTTCTTCCAGTGCCAAGGACCCTAATACCTCCCACTTTGTATGCAGTAAGGAAGTCTAGACCATGACTAGTCAGGTATGACCTGCTGCCTACTTCCTTCTGGGATTATTATTTTTCTGTATCCCCTCCCCTACCCAAACCATGATGCTTACAAATGCCACCAACAAGCAGGGTGTGGTGGTGTGTGTCTGTAATCCTAGTATTATTTTTTTGTGCGTGGTACTGGGGATGGAACCCAAGGGCATTGTACCTCTGAGCTAAACCCCCAGCCCTATTTTTTTAGTCCTTTTTTTATCTTTGAAACAGGGTCTCACCGACTTGCAAAGGGCCTCACTAGTAGCTGAGGCTGTCCACGAACCATGATCCTCCAGTCTCTGCCTCCCAAATGCTGGGATTACAAGCATACGCCCCATGCCTGGCTTGTAATCCCAGTATTTGGGAAACTGAGATAGAAGGATCACAGGTTCAAGGCCAGTCTCAGCAAGTACTGAAACTCTTTGTTAACCTTTATTTTGAAACAAGGTTTCAAAATAGAGTCCCCAGTAATACACACACACACACACACACACACACACACACACACACAGAGAGAGAGAGAGAGAGAGAGAGAGAGAGAGAGAGAGGAATGCCACCAACAAAGCCATTCCAGCCTGGAAGTTTCTTTTGCAATTCTTTTTGAAGACATGAAAGCCACATTTGAGAGTTTCAGGATAATTATTGTCTTACCACTTAAAGCCCATAAAATTGTCTTTGAAATAAAGCTTAACAGTTGACTTAGAGACCAGGCCTGGTGTAACCCTGTATTGACTTCTGAGGGAAGCCAGGTACCCTGCTCCTCCTGATGAAGACAACTGGTGACTTATTTAATCAATTTAATAGTAATACTTTCTTCTCAGAGTCTGCAGTTATCACAAAAAAGCCCTTCAAATATATATATAACATTTGTTTTGCTGTATGCTATACTCTTCATAAACTTTTAAAATCATAGCATGCATTGCCGGGCGTGGTGGTGCATGCTTGTAATCCCCGCACTTGGGAAGCTGAGACAGGAGGATCACACTGCTTTGAAGCCAGCCTTGCTGGCTTAAGAGACCCTGTTCAAAAAAAAAAAAAAAAAAAAAAAATTGGTCTGGGAGTGTAGCCTGGAGGTAGAAGGGCTTCCAGGAACCTCAGTACCACAAAAAAAAAAAAAAAAAAAAAAAAAATCATAGCATGCATTTATATTAATTCTTCCCTAATCATTCCCTACAATTACAGATAATTCCCATTTTCTTCATAGCTTTATTATGTGTTCTTTTTATACAATAAAACGAGCTCTTTGCAAGTTTACAATTTACTAGTTCATATCTGTTTATTGTCCATCCCTGTCCTCACTTTTAGCCCCAGGAAATCATTGATCTGCTTTCAGTCTCTACAAATTTGCCTTTTCTAGCCGGGCGTGGTGGCGCACACTTGTAATCCTCGTGCTTGGGAGGCGGAGACAGGAGGATAGCACAGGTTTAAAGTCAGCCTCCCTGGTTTAAGAGACTCTGTTTCAGCCGGGCATGGTGGCGCACGCTTGTAATCCCAGCATTCAGGAGGCTGAGACTGGAGGATCGCGGTTCGCGGACAGCCTCAGCTACTTAGTGAGGCTCTCTGCAACTCAGTGAGACCTGGTTTCAAAATAAAGAATAAAAAAATAGGGCAGGGGGTGTAGCTCAGAGGTCAAATGCCCCTGGGTTCCATCCCCAAACCCGCAAAAAAGAAAAAAAGAGACTGTTTCCAAATAAAAATATAAAATAGGTCTGGGAGTGTAGCCCGGAGGTAGAAGGGCTTCCAGGAACCCCAATACCACAAAAACAAAATAAATAAATAAAAATAAATAAACTTGCCTTTTCTGGGTGTTTCACACATAAGGAAAATGCAGTCTTCTGCGCCTGGCTTCTGTCACTTAGCACAAGTTCATCAGTGTCGTAGCTCACATCAATAGCTCCTTCCCTTTTGTTACTAAATAGTATTCCATTGCATGAAAATACCACCTTCTGTGTGTCGTCACGGATATCACGATTGTTTTCAGTTTGGGGCTCGTGAACAGCGCTTCTCTGAGCACGTGTCAGTGTGAATTTACTTTGGTTTCTCTTGGATAACTCTGAAGGTAGATTTGTCATGCCATATAACTGATTTCAGTTTATACTTTCCTCCACACAGGATACTGCTCCTTCTCAAGTATATACTATTCAAAAAGCATGCTAGGAAATCAATTTTGTAATATGTATCAGTTTTGTAATATGTCTGTGGGGTGCAGTGGTGCATGCATGTAATCCCAGTGACTTGAGAGGCTGAGGCAGAGGACTGCAAGTGTGAGGCCAGCCCTCAGCAATTTAGTGAGACCTTCAGCAACTCAAGGAGATCCTCTTTCAAAATAAAAAGGGATAGGGGTGTAGTTAGAGGTAGAAGCCCCACGTTCGATGAGCTTGTTGAGAAAATAACATCTGAGCAAAGTCGATATGTATTTCTGGGAGACATGGGGAAAAGAGAGTAAAAGGAAAAGACTAAGAGTGCCAACCCCTTCCCCCTGTTATTGACATTCTAGGGTCTGTCTTCCTGACTATTAAAGGCCTTCAGGCATGGAGCCAAGTCAGGTGTTGGGTGTTGGCGTGACGATATCTACCTAGCCCGGTGGCCCATGGGCCCACGTTCCACTGCTCCGTTGCGAGGTGTCAGCAAAGAGGGAGCGGATGGGCAGCCACAGGCCTTATCACTGGCCACGGACAGAGTTGTAGGGAACGTCGGTGGCCCTCCTGGGTTGTGAGAGTCCCTTAAACTGAATAATTCAACTGCCCCAAGGGGTTCTACCATGGTTCAAATGTATTTCCCAGAAAGCACATGCTGGGAACTTAACCTCCAGGGTAACAGTGTCGGGAGGTGGAGCCTGATGGGAGGGGTTTGGGTCACCAGGGCTTCGCCTTCATGCATGGATTAATGCCAGAGATAAAAGGCTGCAAATTCAATCTCTTCTTCAATCTGGGGCTCTCTCCTCCTCCTCCTCCTCCTCCTCCTCCTCCTCCTCCTCTTCTTCTTGTCTTTCTCGTGCTCTCCTGCCATGGCTTCAGCTATGTTAAGAGGCAGCCAGAAGTCCTCACCAGATGCCAATACTTTGATCTCAGACTTCCCAGCCCCCCCAATAGTGAAAAATAACTTTATTTTCTTTTTGTGATATCTGGGGATTGAAACCAGAGGGTTGATGAGCCTCACTAATTGCTGAGGCTGGGCTCGAACCTGTTATCCTCCTGTCTCAGCCTCCTAAGTACTAGAATTACAGGTGTGTACTACCATGCCTCAAAACTTTCCTTTCTTTACAAACTATTCAGTTTTATCATATTCTGTCATAGCAACATAAAATAGCTTAAGATACCACTCTAGCTCTTCCACAAGACCTTGAGGCCTTAGCCATACCAGACTGAAAATTTGGTGCAATGTTCTTGCTGTGCCTGGAATCATTCTCTTCCATACTGCCAGGAAATTTCAAAAAGAGTTTAATATTCTGTTCTGATTTTTTGGAAACACCCTCATCCCTCGATTTTCAGTAAGTCTTAGGGACCTAGAAAACCTCTGCCTGCCTGCTCAGGACCAATCTAGCGGACCACTTGTTTTTACAAATAAAGTTTTATTGGTACGTTGCCATGCCATGTAATGCATGGCTGCTTCTGTACCACATAAAGCCATGGCAGAGTTCACAAAGTTCATTGTGAGTATCACAAAGATGGTATGGCTCACAAAAGCTAAAATTTAGCCCTTTGCAGAAAAAGTTTGAGCCATAGATAAGAAGCTCTTCTACAAATTCCCGTTCTCATTCCACTGCGGAAGCACATGAGAGAGGACAGACCTGCTGATCTTCATTCTTAATACCCAGTATCAGAATAGGGACTGAACCAGCAACAGTGCAGGGCACATCATTTGTGCTCTGTGTTTGTTTATTGAATTCATCAAAACATTGCTTTCTAGCTGGGCGTGCTGGTGTACACCTATAATCCCAGTACTTTGGAGGATGAGACGGGAGGATCACAGGTTCAAGGCCAGGCTCAGCAACTTAATGAGACCCTGTTTCAAAATAAAAAATAAGATAGGGTTAGGAGTATAACTCAGAGATAGGCTCAATCCCCAGTGCTCAATCCCCGAGGCTCAATCCCTAGTACTACAAAACAACAGCAATAACAATAATAAAACACAAACAAAAAACACATTGCTTCCTAAAAGTCTCATTGTAGGGTTACTCCAGATAAATTAATCATTCCTTTCTCCCCATTCGCTGAATGAGAGAGTCTTTGGGATCATTCCCACGAGGCCCATGAAAGGGGTTGTTGTTCCTAAAAAGGATGTAAGAATTTAAGGATCCGTGTGTCGTGGGCAACATGACAACTTCTGTGGGTTCTTGGCTTCCATAGCAAAAAGAATTTCAACGTGCACAGTCAGAGATAAAGGCAGAAGTTTTAATTCAAGTAAAGATACACATTCAGGGGAAATGTTGGCCATCTCAAAAGCATAAGGGTGGCCCAGGAAGAGAGACCGAGGGCTGCAAAAGCTGCCCCAGAGCTGCCCCCAGACGGCCCAGAAATGGCCCCCAAATGGCTCAAAAATGGCTTCAAAATAGCAAAGAGCTATTATTTATTATTATTATTATTATTATTATTATTATTATTATTTTTGCAGGTCTGGGGATGGAACCCAGGGACATTTGACCTCCAAGCAACACCCCCTGCCCAATTTTTTATTCTTTATTTTGAAACAGGGTCTCAAATAGCAAAGAGCTATTATATTATTTATTTATTTATTTATTTTTTGCGGGTCTGGGGATGGAACCCAGGGGCATTCGACCTCCAAGCAACACCCCCTACCCAATTTTTTATTCTTTATTTTAAAACAGGGTCTTACTGAGTTGCGGAGGGCCTCACTAAGTAGCTAAGGCTGTCTGCGAACCGCAATCCTCCGGTCTCAGCCTCCCAAATGCTGGGATTACAAGCATGCGCCACCACGCCTGGCTACTTTTTTTTTTTTTTTTTTTTTTCTTAAATAAGGTTTACTAGAGAAGGGGTGGCTTTCTGGTTCACACAGGTGAGAATTCCTTTGGGCCAGGACTCCTTGGAAGTTGGGGACAGGGAAGTTGGGGCTGTTGAGTGCGGGGCTCTTTTTTAACAAAAAGTGACCTTTTTTGGTGGGGGGGTCTTCCTGGAGGCAGATTGAACTTTTTTTGTGTGTGTGTGGTGGTACTAGGGGTGGAACCCAGAGGCTTTCTACCTCTGGGCTATACTCCCAGACCATTTTTTAAAATATATTTTATTTGGAAACAGGGTCTCACTAAGTTGCTGCGAGCCTCACTAAGTAGCTGAGGCTGGCTTCGAACCCGTGCGATCTTCCTGTCTCAGCCTCCCAAGCGCGGGGATTACAAGTGTGCGCCACCACACCTGGCCAGATGGAACTTTTGACAAAAAAATGAAGCTCTCTCAGGTTTAATCACCTCAGGGATTTCCTGAGCCAGCCCATTTTGACTTAAAAGTGTGGGCCTGGCTTTTTAAGAATAACCAAGCTCTGTTAATTGAAGATTTCAGATATTAAAACTGTATCTTCCTTCCCTTCCCAACGCCTCTCCTTTCTACCTAACATTTTTATTTCTTCTATTCTACCTCATCAAGCGGGCTACAAGAATAAGACTAAGCTGCAGCTGAAATAAGCCAGGTGGAGACGCAGGCAGGGGGTGTGGAGCCACCACAGGAGAATCTCTAGGGAGTTCATCGATCGGGGCTTTCTGGGACTCAGGTATCGTGACTTGGTTGGGGTGCAGCCTGGGCAGAGGAGTGATGAGAATGTTCTGGAACCTCATACTGGCGATGGCTGCGGAGCACTGTGAATGGAGTCCGTGTCTCTGAGGGTGAGTGTATGTCTGCGGACCGCACCGCGCACACGCAAAAGTTCCTGGATTTGCTGGGCGTGGTGGGCACGCTTGTAATCCCCGCGCTTGGGAGGTGGAGACAGGAGGATCGCGCAGGTTCGAAGCCAGCCTCGCTGGCTTAAGAGACCCTGTTTCCAAATAAAAATATAAAATAGGTCTGGGAGTGTATCCCGGAGGTAGAAGGGCTTCCAGGAACCCCGGGACCACACAAAAAAATAGTTCCTGGATGATTCTATGGCGAGCCAAAGAGGAGACTCAACGAGCCCTGCTACCATTTGCAGATAATAAAGAATCAGTCGGAAGTCTTTTTAAATAGAATGCCAGAATGCTGGGCCAAAAACTCCAATTCCCTCGGTCTGGGTGGGGGCCAAGGAATTTGTGTTTTCGACAATCACTCCAGGTAATTATTTTAAAAAAATAATAATAATATTTATTTACCAGGCATGGTGGTGCACGCCTGTAATCTCAGCGCTTGGGAGGCGGCGACAGGAGAATCGCAGGTTCGTGGCCAGCCTCAGCAACTTAGCGAGGCTCCCCGCAACTTAGACCCTTGTTTCAGAATAAAAAATGAAACGGCTGGGGGTGTGGCTCAGAGGTAGAATGTTCCTGGATTCAATCCCCAGTACTACACACAAAACTTATGTATATTATTATAAAATTGGAAATAGTAGTCAAGTGTATATAGAATTCCAGAGCAAAACAATGCAAAGGTATAAATCATTGCAGTTTCTAAGAAAATATAAACAGTGCTTAATATCTAAATAAACTTTTTTTCTAAAGAAAATGAACTTAGTTTTTAACCAGGGGAGTTTCATTTTGTTTTCCAGATGCCTTAGCATAGTTCTTTAGAGTGAATTTTTAACAAAGAGATTAAGTTCAATGGCCATAGTATATGCTACTCAGATTTAGCGCGCGTGCGTGCGCGCACACACACACACACACACTATAAAAGTAGAAATGGCATTTAACAGCAATCACTACTGAACAGTTTCTAATTTGTCTAATTTTGGAGGTGGTAAGATGGAAAAAAATAGACATATTTGGAGAAAATGAGAAATATTTGGTAAAATTGCCTTTGCATTAGTTGTGCTGTAGGAATGATCGACTAACCTTGCCTCCCCATCTCCCCATGAATCAAACCTACATTTTACTTCTGAGCTGTACCCTTATCCCCCTTTTAAATTTTTTTTAGTACTTGGATTAAACCCAGGGGTATTCTACCCCTGAGCTACATTTCTTGCTCTATTGTATTTTATTTTGAAATGGGGTCTTCCTAAGTTACTGAGTCTCTCTAAGTTGCCAAAGCTGGTCTTGAACCTGTGATCTTCCTGTCTTGGCCTCCCAAATACTGGGATGACAGGTGTGTGCTTCCATGCCTGTCGGTTATTTTTCATTTTGAAATAGTGTCTCACAGCTGGGTGTGGTGACATGCTTGTAATCCCAGTCCTTGGAGGCTGAGACAGGAAGAATCTCAGGTTCTTGGCCAGCCTTAGTAACTTTGTGAGGCCCTCTGCAA